>NC_060253.1:27386554-27581070 GCF_921293095.1 Ischnura elegans
AATAGCATACCAACAAAGGTGTCGATCCAAAGGTTTTAAAGAATACTTAAGTCATTGGTATTGTCCAAATACCCATCTAATCCACTAATTGACCTCCAAGGTTAATACGGAGGTCAAAGGTCATAGAGGTAAACGTCGGGCCATCATGAAAGCCAACGTGTCGAACCTCAGGTTTTAAGGGTGCCCAAGTCAGTTTTTCTGTTCATAGATTGCTGATTATTTTGCCTCTGAAGGTCATAATGGGCGTCAAATGTCTTAGAGTTAAAGTCAACAGTTGAATAGCGTTAAAGTGAACGATGGTAAATACAAGTGTTAATTTCGATTTTCTCGTGTCCAAAAACATAAGAATTGACATCTTGGTCAACGAAATTCAAACTTGTTTCTATCCCAATTTTTTTTAACATTTTTAACCCCATAAGGCAAATTCAAAAATTTGGTTTGGACCCACATTGAGTGGTCAAAATTGTAAAATTTTGCTTACACTCAACAAAAAGTAGGTCCTTTCCCAATAAGTAAGTTAATTTTCATGAATATAATATCCGTGGCTAAGTTACTAAAATTAGAGATAAAAAATGACACACAACCTGTGGGACAGTCTGTAAATAAAAGAGGATGTCTGTTTGTCTGCCCACTATGAGTTGCCATACTTCTGCACGGTTCGTGCCCAATGTTAGTACCCAGGTGCGTCTTATGCTACAAACTCAGTAGTGCTACTTTTGTCTACGTCTTACTACTTCTGTGGTTGAATATCCTGCCGGGTAGGCATGCATCTTGACATACTCATTGTAAACACGAAAATCTTATATATTCATGGAATCCAAGTTCCATTTCTCCCACTTCTCTGGGAACTAACCTTCTCGAGCAATGCCAGGTGGGCTGCTAGTATTTAATATATTTAATCTATAGATTGCATTGAGAGATGAAGCAGTGGTGCAGCAAGGTGGGGGGTTTTGGGGGATAAAACCCCCCCCAGAGCTCAGAGAAATTTTAAGTTTAATCCATTTTACTTAGTTGGATTGATATTACTAATAGAATAGTGTAAGGATTAAAAAGATATCCCTCAGAAAGCAGTAAAACTCACCATTTTGAACCATTTATCTTAAAATTCCGCAAGTTATTAATCTCGCACCTACAGCTTATCCTGGTAGGTATTACATACTCCCACACACCTCGGTATTAGTTGCACCTAAACCCCCCCCCCCCCCCCCAGCCTTAATTCCTAACTGTGCCCCTGGGATGAAGATCAGTTTCCCTAATGGCTCAAAAGTAAACATCTTCAGATCTACAGGAACTTGTTACTGGATTCATTCTGGGTTAATGTCTTGTTAGTTGCCTGCATTAAAGTTTATGACTGGAGTGCTGTCGTCTGACCTGATGTTAGTGTCACTCATTGTGATAGCTATCTTCCAAAAATGTTTGCATTGAGCCATTTGCTCATCCAGTGCAGATCACATTAATATACATTGCCCTCTCTCCTGTCATTAGTTTTCTCTGGTCTGCAGTGACGTAACTATGGGGGGATGAGGGGATAGATCCCCCCCAAAGTCTCAGAGAAATAAAAAAACTATTTTAAACTATTGTCTAGTTTTGGCGTATTATAACTGCATCTACTCAAAGTTAAATTTTTAGAGCCAAAATAATGTAAAATGTATTTCCAGGTATGTCGTTTTTCAAAAATTTCGCGGACCTCTCATTACCTGGGTTACTCTCCCAGGCCATCCCATTTCCTCCCCCCTCCCCCCCCAAAGCATACTCCTAGACCACTGCTGTTCTGTATATCAAAGGAAATCTCTTTGGTGAGTCCACTCCATTCTTGTGACCTTCTGTCCTTTCCCTTCTTCCATTTTTTGCAGTCCAATTTGAACCCGTTTGAGGGGCAAACAAAAAGTTAAGAGAAGTTTGAAAACCAACTCCATCAATGATTGTGTTAAATTGTTCTTAAAGGAAAGAAAAATTGAATGCACCAAATGCTATGTTTCAGCCTAGGAACCAGGTTAAGGAACCTTTCTATGTCTCGAAGCAGATACTTTATCTCTTGAAAGTTTAGGGTGAAGATTTCTTGGGTACACTACCAAGTGAGTTGGTTAGTCATGGCAGATGCTTCAATGGCAAACTGTGCTACCGTCATCAGAGAGTTGAGTGCTGAGTTAAGCTGGTGGTAATTTATACTGCTGACTTTCAATTCATACTCAGGCAGGCCGGAACTTAATGGGGTAGAGGTCATGATTGGCTGGGTGGTGTCAGTTATTTTCCAGTTTCTGCTAATCATCTTGGTTTCCATGTTGCCTGATTGTGTATCCCATATGGGATAACTTTCAACTGTGACATTTGTCACAGTTGAGGATTTTCGCTGCCTACTTCACCTCGATAGCCTCTTCCAATATAGGTCACTTGATTCCAATATCCACTGGAGTAGACTGTAAGCTTTGTAATGTCAAACATTGTGTTCTTGGGAATTGTAAATGGAGGTAACGATTTCTTTTCCTGTATTTTTTGGAAAGTAGATATTTATTTTCTCTGTAGTTGGCACTCTTTACTTAAATATTGAAGGACACTCTCTCATCAGCTTGTGTTGTATCATGCTTAGCAAAACTTAAAAAGGGGGAAAAAGTAGGAATAAAACACTGTTGTTACACAAAATCTTTATTCATATATGCATTTGTACAAAATGGAATGATAAATATATTTGAGTGATAATATCACATCAGAACATGATGATAAAATATTTTGTGTGAGTTCTCTCTCACATTTTATTGTCTCATAGTCAGCAGTAAATAGAAATATCATAAATTTCTTATTTTAAAACAACTTCAAGATTTTTTAGGAATTTCCTAGTACATGTTAGTTTATTGTTAGTGGAAAATCACTTATGTTAAATCACACTGTAGTTTGAAGTAACATAAAAAACCTATTACTGTGGAAGATTAACTTGACATTCAGAACAGTAACTTTGTATTTCACGGCTGCACAACATTACAGTTATCTCTTTTATTTAGATATTATGTATATATTACATGATTTTCATTTTTCTCCTCTTTTTTGAGTGCATATCTTATGAGTTACCATGCTTGCTCTACTATTCAGTTATTTTAGCATAGGCAGTGGCAGTGGTGTAGGCAGGAATTTTGTTAGGGGGGGTCCAAAACCATGAGGGAAAATTTTTGAAAAACAGGGCACCAAGTAATGGGTTTTAAACTAATTGTAACACTTTTTATAATTGAATAACTTCATAAAAATATTTTGTAAAATCATGATTTTTTAATATCATTCTTTTATGATGGAAAATAATTGTGTTTTTATATTTGGGGGGGGGTCAGGACCCCCCTGTGAAGAGGGTGAAGTGCTAGTTTGACTCTCTTCCTGTCACAGCATTCACCACCCCCATTCCCCTCCCCTCTGTCATCCATGTAGGTTTTAATTAAATGACAGCCATGCAGTAACATTTTTGGTAATATCAGTCTATAATTATGATGTATTACATTTAGATGGAAAAACCAGAACTAATGGTACAATATCCAGTACCTATGTAACTGGTATCTAATGAAGCTTATTCGATTCCTTTATAATCCTCTTCAAGTCACTGACTTAACTGAAAGATATACATATTTCACTCTGGTAGTAAGGAACAGTTTCAACCTTGAAACAAAAGCATTCATGAAACTCACACATATGAAATCCCAAAAAATATGTCCCGCTCATACTCTGAGAAAGCTCAAAATCTAAATTTATATGTGCTCGGTTTACAGTATTATTGCAACAGCACGCATGTAAGAGCATCGAAGTTTAATTGAGAAGAAGGTAATTTAACTTTGAATATGGTCCTTCTTATATTCAGCATTATATCTATTAAATGAAACTGAAAAATGACCTCATGAGGTGATGGGTGTTGCAGTTGAGAACGTGCTCATGTCAGATTTACATGGAACAGACAGAAGGATGCAGACTGGCTGCTGGAGCATAGTAAATGTTAGCAGGAGAGCGAAATTCTGCTGAAGTTCTCTGTGCAAAGGAAGTGCTATGAAAAGCACATTGCCTAGCCATGGCAAATTGGCATTAGCTGTGGTACTTTTTGGCCTACCATGCTTGTTCCTCCTACTCATCCCTCTCTTGCCTTACTCACAAGTTAAGTGGTGGAGTGGGGCCCTCAACTTGCCGAGGCAACTCAAAATTTTCTGATTAATGGACAGTGCCACTGCAAGATCATTGCTAAACAAGTTTCTGTGGAGATATATGACCATTTTTACGTAGAAAACTTAATTTTAAGCTGTACAATTCAAAATATTGTGAAAATTGACTATGGTGATTGGTAATTCTCACTAAGAATAGGTTAAGTGGTACTTTACTCTCTTCACCTGATGAGCCGGCCAGTGAGAATAGGAACCTCTTTTTTCACATGGATGTGAGGTAGTTTAAATTATTACTCTTCATCACTGCAAACTTTTTTCTTAACTTAGACTTCAATCAATCATTATCTTATTTTAAAATTGAAATTTCCAAAATTTCTTTTTGTTTCAATCAGAGCAAATTATTAGGTAAGTCCCATCTGTAGGTGCTTCTTATTCATCCTCTTTGTGACTGTGGAATATCTCTCTTATTTCTGCGATGGGCTTCAGGAGGAAGATGATTTTGTCGTCATCTCTTCTCTGTGTCACCACCAGTTTGAGAAAGAGAAAATAAAATTTATTTTAGATAATTTTTAGCCATGAAATCATTGCAACAACACCTAAATCAGCATTTACAAAGAAAATAGTGAAGGAGCCCATTGGCAGGCTGGCATTTCCTATTGATGGTGATAGTGCACATACCTGGAAGAGTGTCTCCCCTTCAAAATGAAGGAACTGATGCTTTCGCCCTCTGAGAAGAATTCCAACAACTTTGTTGGATATGTTTGTGTAGATCTGAAATATCAAGGAATAAAGTAGGTAATCAAGCTGATATATAATGGGAATAAAATTTCACATTTAAATACCCAGTTCTCTATCAGAACACTCATTCACCCTTTCACAGCCAAATCATTGTGAAGACTGCCAAGACTAATTATTTTCAGTAAGTGTGCAAGATTTTAGATTATGTATCAATTATTTCTGGTACAACTTAATTTTGTTTAATAAATTGATTTCTTAGATTTCTTCTTGGGCTTCAAACCAGGGAATAATTATATGGTTTGAATATTATTATCATAAAGGTTACCTGATGATATCATGATATTCAGAAACCCAGTTCGTACCGTTTGAAATAAAGTGTGGAATATAACTAAGCCTTTTATATTTTTAACTTGAAACAGTTCCACAAATTAACATCGCAGACTGTGTCTTAAAAAAACCGTGTCAGTAAAAATAGCAATAAATTATGGTTATTATTGCAAAAATTTTGACTGATTAATCAGACCGTGGAAGTTTTTACACAAACAATGATACCATATTTGTCTGAATACAGTCCCACCTTTTTTTACAAAAATGCCCGTGGTATAAGTAAAGGGGGGACTATATTCAAACACATTTTTTTAATTTTTTCCTGAAACTCCAGCCTCAAAATTAGGGGGGGGGACTATATTCGGAGAAATACGGTAGTTGACATTTTGGCCCATGAGCAGTTTAAGGGTAAATACAGTGCATTACGTTGCATAGAAAGGTAGGATTTGAGGAAGAATATCATGAAAACCTTAAACCCAGGTATAAACGCAGTATTGGCCCAACCAAGGGTCTTGATCACCAAACTTAGGATTTTGTTTGGCCTAACATCAGCTACCAACATTGGGCCTTTATTATCATGTAACATTTACCGATATTAACTTCAGATTCATTGAAATCGCTATTAGCAGACAAAGAGCATTAACTAGCCTTTAGATGAATGAGGCTGGGAGAAGCTAACGGGTCAGATGCTATCTGCTAGGCTTAGATTGCTTGAGCAATTACGAACAGTTATCTTTCAGAATGACATTGAGGGCACCTTCTTGGAACCTCATTATGTTTCTAAGACCCTCAGAAGTCAAAATGAGAGAGAGATTTTGCCAAACCAGATGTAGGAATTTTTTTTTCCCAGAACTATTCAAGACTTAAAAATGCCAGTGGAATCTAAGTTGTCAAATATCTTCTACATACACCTTTTTTGTCAGAGGCTAGTGTCCTAACACCCTCTGCCGCAAACTTATTTAGGTGACTTGAATAATTCTGTTAAGATTGCTATGTCTGTAGGTTGTAGTGATAAATTCTATGCTGGATGCTCCAGGATTTATTCTCAACGTCACACTATACTAGAAACCGCCGTAAGCCAGGATTGCATCATATGAGCCCGGAAGTTTGATAGCAACTGTCGCTTACACCCACTGGACAGGGCTGCTACTCACAAATAATCACATGAACTGCAAAAAACATCCCATGAACCATGCATAACAAGTATGAGTCTGGTGAGCTCAGTCTCTTGCAATGGTGAGGAGTGGGATGAGGTGGGAATGGTAATTTTACCCATATTTACGATGGGAAAGGGCGCATTCCACTTTAGAGCAGAGGCAATGCTGCTCAACTTCATAAGGAGGAGAAGCTGCTACAGGGACACCCTAAAAATAGTCATTCCCATCTTGGTTTTTCCCTGTCTCACCCTACTATTGCCAATTGCATATATCAATACCTACACTGCACAAGCACTCAACAACTGCCCACCAAATCAAATCTGCTCATCTAGTAGCCCAAAAATATGAATGCACTCAGCTGGCAGTATCTGGAGCATAAACACTCACATCCAATTCTCCAAGCTCCAGAGGTGAGCGTTTATGTTCCGGCTGAGCACTGAGCTCATTTGTATGGTTGGGCTACTAGATGGGCGGATTTGATTCGGTGAGCGATTGTTGAGTGTTTATGTGGTGGAGGTATCAATATGCAGCATACCTATGCAATACAGTGAGCTTTCCAGACTCAAAAATGATTTGATACATATCTCAAAACTAATTCTCATCAAATTGAGTTAAAAAATAAGAAATTGCCTTTCATTTTACAATACATGATGAAACAGTTCCACGACACCGACCTGAGTACCATAGCATAAAAATAATATGGTGATTTCAGTCATTTCCAATTATTTCAATAACTAGGATTTTTGTGATTTTTATTAATTATTTTTGTGCTACTTTGGGGGGGAGTGAGTACTCAGGGTCCTCCCATAACAGCTGTGAAATTTCCCCCTGAATGCGACAGCTTAATAGCAGCTCAGTTTCAGCACTCTGTCAATTCCTGGAGCTGTCTTTTCGGCTGCTATTTGACTTAGTATTACATATTTGCTGATCAGTGAGAGTTCAAGTATTAGTTCTATATGGCTAATGGGATGATGCTATGTGATTCAAAATGACCTCCGCTGTGCTCAATTTACCTAATTTTTCCAATCAGGGAGGCTGAGAATATGATTTATAGACTCAGTATGTGGACTAAGTACTCACTCCTCTAAAATGCCTTGACTGAATGCTCTGTACATACATGAATTGCCATTAAAAAAATTCCCCTGGACCGGGAATCAAACTTGGCTTTCCAGGCCACTGCTCAGACCACTATGCTATCCAGGTTTCTTAATTACCATTGCAATTGTACCGAGGCTCATGGTACTAGATCAGTGGTGTAGCGAGGGGGGAGGTGTGCGGGGGTCCGGACCCCCCCCCCCCCCGAAAGATGAAAACACAATTAAATTTCTTCATAAAAGGAAACAAAATATTGAAAAATCGGGAATTCACAAAAGATTACTTTTACAAATGAAGTATTTTGGATTATGGAAACTTATAAAAATAGTTCAAAACCCTATACTTAGTACCCTGTTTTTCAAAAATTTACCCCTTGGTTTTGGAGCCCCCTTCCCCCCCCCCCCCCCCGAACAACATTCCTGGCTACACCACTGTACTGGATATTAGGTTCATGGTACATACTAGATTTTTTTCTCACATGTATATTTCACTGACGTTCACATGGCAGACTTCGAAATATTACACATGTGTACTGCTCTGTATATGTTTAAGCTGAAACCTTTGACTAACACATATAACCATCTGATATCATGCTATATCACTCTGAGGGCTCACTCTCCCAGAACTATCCTTAGCGAGGAAAAGTTAGTTGTGTTTTCAATGTGTAAAATGCATGCATACCTTGAAAAGTTCTCCAAATGATATTCCATCTAGTTCTCCATCAGAGTATTCAGCATTCTCATGGATGATTTCACACAACTCAAGCATCTCTTTGGTAACATGGGAATGTGCTTTGAGCCCTCTGAATTCAGTTTTGGATCCAGATGGAGGCCTTGAAAAATTGGACATTGACAGTATAAGTAATCAGACACTGTTCTAAAATCCAGCATAAAAAATACAAGTAGAATGTTGAATTTTGTGTTAATTATCTCTCAAAAAAGTGTTTCAAATTTAATACGTGAATGGTGAAAAATTATATTTTTTGAATTGTAAGGATGCTTTAAGAAAACAAATGGTGTAAATGTATTTAAATTATTAAATACTCAGCCAAATTATTGGGTTTTGTTTTTATGAGGTTCTTTAAGGAAGCAAATTGACTTCTTGATTGCAGATGGAAGTTGACCCTTTCTTGCCAGTGCCTTCGAGAGGAAAACATTCACCAGACAACAAGTAGCATAAGAATATTTTAAACCTCTCCGTACAGACCTCTTTTTTGGGGTGAAGTTACCCTGATATTCTGGTCCCTTCCATTGGAACTCAACTCAACAGGGTGCCTGGCCCTTACCCCAGCCACTGGGTAGACCCTTTAATCCTACCTTAGTATGAGTCCATGGTCAAATTATATTTTTCAGAGTGATTTTTAAACCAAATATTGAATTTGATTTTCAGTATTTTACTCTTCTATAAGAATTACTTAAATTTTTAAGCATTGTGGAATTTTAAATGGGTTTCCAGTGTTAATAACAACAAAGGTATTGAACTCAAGGTAATAAAATTAGATGTCCAGAAGTCCGTTGTTTGTAACACTCAAATTTTGTTTAAAAATTGCTTGCACATAGAACAAAACAAAGAATTCATTTAAAAGTATTTAAAAAATTGTAGTACACAATAAAATGCATCATTACAAAAACCATTGACAATATATCCACTTCACAAAGGATTCCTGCAGCGAAGATGATAATAAATGAGTGGGAAGTTTAGGCATAATTGCCGAGGAGTGGCACTAAGGTGGGTCTCAGGCTGGACCTGTATCTATCCGACGATTGCTACCTAAGCGGTCACCTCCCTTCCTCCACATTGGCAATAGGACAAGTCTAGTCATTGGCATTGAAAAATCCATGACGGATTTACTGGACGTGCGGCACGAAAGGGTTAGAGTACAAATTCTCTTGATATATGTGATGCCTCTGTAACCACATGTAGTATTAGAGTAAAAGAATGATGGTATTCCTGTGTTAATAACATAAACTGGAAAAAAGTTGGCTGATTCTGAATAAGAGATGGCATTGGATATACCATAGTACCATAGTAACATTGATGCATTTTGATTTGATGCTTCAACAACCTAGTATTTTGAATGTATTGAGTACTGGATTATTTAGAATGACTCTCCACATGTTCATAAATTTCTTTTTTCATGTTAATTTCATTGTCTTACTAACCTCAAGGCTTAAAAAGACTTTTTGTGGTGATTATTAATTCTTACAATTCATTCAGGGAATAATTTTGTGCATAATGCCTTCTTCTGCATAGTGAGTGAAATCGGAATCTCTTATCAAAAATATGAGTACATTTTTTGCGATTGGCATAACATATAATACCACTTATTTATTCCTCACTTATCTGCTTCTGTTTATTGTGAATTTTATGCTCACCTTCCATACTCTGGGTCTCCTTTTTTAGGTGCATAATTTGCCCCGACTCCTTTTCGATCCTTTTGCAGCCACTGTGCTGAAAAAGGATTCTTCTCTTGTGATTGTTGATGGGTTTCAGCCTTATTCTGAAACATCTTCACTTTATCTGTTAGGCCATGGCAATACCGCTTATCCAGTGGCTGCTTCTGCAAATGTGAAAAAAGACTTGACTGCATTGTGAAGCTAATTTTTTGTTTACATTATGTTATATGTGTACTTCCTTAATATTCTTCTGTTCAGAAAGCTAATTATTAGCGGTGAACACATTTTAACTCATTATTATCTGCTAACTTGAATGTTCTTGTTTCCACCAGTGGTAATGGTCGGAAGATGTATGTTTACATGTTTTTGCATTGTAATTAGTGCATCCCCTATGCGGAATTATTTTGGATGATTTGGACCGAGTTTTTGTTCTTGAATAAGAAAATATAAAATGTACTGAAAAATATGTTTATAATAAAATTTGTTTTTAAAAACATGCTTTAGTTCTCGTGTTGTGTGATTTTAATTGTATAGTTGCACATTGCCCACAAAAATGCTAAAACAATGGCTGGCCTCAAGGGCTTGTCGAATGTAAACTAGTAGTAACAGTAGAAACTAGATCTTATTTAAGTAAACAACCACCCATTGAGTTCTTTGCCTTTATTACCTTTAATGAGTAACACCAAAGTGCACACTTGAGGCAAAAAATTCTGCAGAGGGAAAACCAATACCTTTACCTTACATGGTCATCTTCCTAGTTATTGGGAAATGATTATTCTCTATGGAATTTTTCCCAAGTAAAGAACTATCTCGGTAAATGTATTATCATGAAAAAACCTCTATGGAACATACTGAATAACTGTAATTGATGATGAACTTTGAATCTGAGCATGAAAAATGGGAGTGGGCCCAGAAGATAAACCTAAAATAATAAATCTAGTTTTAGGGATAATAGGGATTAGGTTTCATGAAATTCTTCTTATTCTCTTGGTGATAGTAAACCATAACCTTTCTCAGGACTCTTTTGTGGGGCTTCGATCCAGTTAAAAAAAAATTTTCTGCAGGCCGCTATACACAGTGAATGATCATGCAAATGAAATGATTTGCCATGCATTACAGATAAATTTACTAATAAAACGTCATGCATATGATCATTCAGTGAAAATTTGAACATGTTCTATTTTTGCTCACATGATCCCGTGAATGATGGCAGTGTGAATGATTTCATTCATATGATCATTCACCATGCATAGCGGTCTTAAGAAAGGTTCCATCTAGAGCACATTTGGTACAAAAATTTCCTCAGGAACAAATTCATGTGCCTTTACTGAGATCATCATCCCATTCAAGAATGGAGTCAACTCTTCCCCAGTTAGAATATCAAAAAATACTCCTAAAATCCATTTTTTTACAAGGAGAAAAGTCTATTACCGTTATTTGTGATAAAATTATAATTTTTAAGTTAGCAGTATTAGTAATTCCATAACTTCTATCTTCTGCGAAACTTAGTTGCAAAAATATACAATTTACTCTATTGAACAATTTAAAGTAATTATTAGGTTGAATTTCGCTATAGTTTACCCTCATGCAAACCCTATGATCCAGTGCCGCAGCAGTGAAGTGGGGGTTTTGGGGGATAAACCCCCCCCCCCCCATAGCTCAGAGAAATTTTTTAGTTAAATAAATTGTACTTAATTGCATTAAATTATTGGTATAACAGTGTAAGGATTAGTAAAATGTCCCTCAGAAAGCCATAAAACTCACCATTTGTAAACATTTATCTTAAATTTTTTCGGCGGGAGGGCCTTCGCACCTACCGCTCACGCTGGCAGGCATTCCATAACCCCCAGACTCCCCAGTATTAGTTGTGCCTAAAACCCCCCTAGCCTTAATTCCTAGCTGCGCCTCTGCTATGATCAATTGCCTCAGAGAGCTGGATTTTAAGCATCATAAATAAAAACATAACATGTAAAGGAGATTATATTGCAGAACTTGTTCTATTACAGCTCAATGAATGATCTTTTTGTTATTATTTCGTCTATTGCATGTTTAATACATTGATTTAATGCTAGAGATATTATTATTTTGAGTTATATTTTATAGGAATTTTTTAACATAAATCTTCATCTAATATTTTTATTTGCAAGAGCACTCCATAAATATGTTAATCATCAATCATAACTAGCACTTAATCGAAGGTTATCACTGCAATGGTCACCATAAACTTCGCTTTTAATCGGCCTCTAACTCCAAAAGTGGTTTAACAAAAAATTAAAACTTACATCATAATGGGGACGTATGAGTGCCAGTCCGTATATTCGAATCAATGTTCGGTGGGAGCCAGCAGTTTGTGTTATTTTTCTCTGCTCTCTTCCATTCTTGGGCTCCGAGCCGGAAGAATATGCGTGTAGGAATAGATTTTTAACCTACTTTGAGGCCTTCGTTCGATGCCTATGTGGTGGAGGGATACGCTAGACTAGTTTTCTAGTTTTATTCCTAACAGCGTCGAAAGAAACGCTTATACATTATTATCCCTCCCGTAAACTTAAAAAAGAAAAATTTATGTGAGACGAATGTGTATGATAATATCTGTAAATTCGGCGGTGGAGTATATTACTGCTTTTAAAATAGATTTTTGGCCATAAGATAGGACTTTGCAGAGTGTTTATCGCGTTGCTATACAGCTATGCACAAATAAAATTCTGCCGTATACCGGCAGGTCGGAGAGGTTGTATTTCCGCGCCGTTTACTATCTCATTTCACAAAATATTATCTGTATGCTCTAAAGTATTGAATTACAATGATAAAATACCTCCACTTACCATTCGTTGACATTTTGCGTAAGTTCTGTCGACTGAAATCACCGGAGAGCAGAGTTTTTCAGATGGTCGTCGATATTACTATTTTGAACTAGGCGCCGTAATATTTGTGTCATACTTCACTTCAATTTTTGCCTTATGAACAAAATACGGGATATGCTTTCATGTATACTGTTGTTTATTTTCTTATGTCTTTTTCTTCAAAGAGCTTGCCTCTTTAAATGAATTCAATGCTTTTTTCGTTGTGCATGGAACGACTCTCCGTACTACGCGCGAAAAAAGTGTGACTATTTATAACTGAGAGAAATCCTTGAAATTGTTCTGTTTGTCGAATAGCTGTTTATCCGGCACTGGCTCTTCCGAGTAGGCTTGTTACTATAGCAAAATTTTGCTAACGAAGACTGGCCCAGTGTTTTTGAAGAATTCGTGCCTCACTTTAACTTTTCGTTCCTCTCTACTAGGAAAACGTTTCAGAATTAAACTAATTAGAGCACAACAATAACATAACAGATGTTTGATAGCTTTGAGGCAAGTACATGTAAGTAGTACATTCACATCACTGGTAGTCAAGGCCCCTCAAATTCCCCACTTGTTTGTTTGACTTCAACAATATGATGATTACTTTGCTCAGTCAGTGGAATGCTAATCCTTCTGCCCAACGTCTACCCATTCACACTCACGCGATACCTGAGGCTCATGTGAAGACAGAGAGGCGTATATCGTTCACAGGAAGACAACAGGAACTTGTTCTTGACCTGATAAGCCACTGGAACGGGCAACGTACGCGCATGAAGGTATATTCCCTCACAATGATTTTATTCTGTTCTACTGTTCTTTGCCTTGGCGTATTAGTCAAACCTTTGCTTAGCCCAATACACATCTAGAATTAGACCAGGGAGGCTATTGGTGGCTATAGACTTTGCATTTTTTAATTTAATCTATGATTTATAGATAAAAATTATGGTAAAGGGCTGTGAATACTCACCAGCAAATCGGCAACTGCGTCTTTCTCCATCTCTAATCCGGACTCAACTGAAGACGCGCTCTGGGTAAACTGCCAGTCGTTCTATTTTCACCCGCGGGCTAAAATTAGGCGGAAAATCTTCACGGTAAAGCGTGAGGCGTGTCGCATAAAGATCCCTATTGTAGATTACCGGCATAATAATCGGTATAGCAGCACTAATGGAAGCGGATTCCCTCCGAAAATGTTCACGGTTCGTTGCTTCGAGTGCATCAAGCAGAGAGCGTTCAATGAAAGTTGTTTTGGCTTTTTCGAATGTGGAGTGCAACGACCTCTGGCTGACTTTGCTCCATTTCCTCGGCCGTACACATTTATAACCTTCGAATCTCATCGCAAGCACCTACTATCACCAACTTCAGATTGCGGTCCGGGAAGTAAACTTATATTCTTTTGAGCGAAGTCCTTTCCTTGATAAAACTCTGCGACGATTGTGTCGCTCCCACGTCGAAATTTGGCGGTCTTGGTAAACTGATTGGCGGCTCACAATAACATGAGTATAAGGTTTTTTACCTGTCAATGCAGCACTTGCTACGCGAATATGATGTCAACACTGTCCATAAACATATCTAGGATTAATTTAAAGCTCATTCTTCAGGCCATCCCATTTTTTTTCTAAACTTTGCGTTGCTAAGCAATAATGTTGTCGATCAGTGGAGAACTTTGCTAGAGTACTTACATATCGTAGACTGTTAGAATACCTTAATTGTGGTGTTTAATTTAAAAACTGAAAATTTCTCCGTGTGCAGTCAAGCCGTATAGCGTCGTTAATAAATTGTTATCGGTTGGCAGAAAACCCCTTCGCAGCGTTGGGCGAGAGGGTGAAAAAGATTCTTATTTACGTGATTTCTTTTTTGAAAGTGAAGAGAATTTTTCTTGATCCCTTAGATTGATATATCATCCAACGGAATGCGTTCGATTTCCATTTCAACCATGTAATAAAACTATATTCTTAACATTAATAGAGTTTGTATGCCTTTTTTCTCGGAAATTTCGAGTGGCAGAATTTACTAAACGGAAGTCCAACCTAACCGGATCCAAAGGACTATTATTTTTTATCCTATATGTAAAATTATTTCGTAGCACTAAAAGAAATTTTAATAGCATGCATTCATGTTTGTGCTTCTCTAACAGTTTGGCCGTCACTGTCTAACTGGGTGTCTCAACAAATCTGGAATTTTTTAATTTTTTTCCTCTAGTGAGCAGTAAACGCATTTGTATTATTCTAGGAATACAAATATTACAGAGGTAAACGTTCGATCTTTATAAAAACAATTCCTGTGGGATTGAGCATATAAGAAAGGCAATCCAATTTTTCGAAATACTTTGCGAATTCGAGAGATCTGGGATCGAATCTCAGTCAAGGCAAATTATATTTCCTCTGAGGAATTTTCAAACCTCTTCCAATAATTTGTACTTGTCTCGTCTTTGTCTTACATAATGTTCATCAAGCGCTTGCGGTACTATCCTTTTCGCTTTTCTCTCCCAACATGGAGCCTCATCCATTCATCTCTTAACTCACGACATAAAAAAATACGTCTGACGCGAAAATGAGTACTTGAAGAATGAATCATTTCGTAAAAGATCGTACAAATTTAGGGCAGAATTTAGGATTGCTTATGTACTTAAATTTAACTTTATTTCCTTGGATGTGTCTACAAATTTAGTGACTTTCATCTTCATATCGTCACAACTGCTCTTTATTATCACCGCGGCAAATGGTAGGCATATCTATTCCCATCGTTGTCGTAGGTTACTTCTAATAATACGTTATCGGCTTACTTAACCGAGACAGTTCTGCATTATCTTCTGACTGTTCGAGTCACCGTTTGGATATCATGTGAATCATCTCCTGATATCCTCTCCTCATAAATCTGCACGTCACGTTATCAAGAATGCTGGCAAATGACGCCGAATTATCTTCATCTATGTCAATATGACGTCCGAGGGCTCTTACTTATATGAGGTATTCAGTTGAATCGAAAAAAAACTTACTCATTCAGCAATCTCTCAGAATTCATATTAAATGCCATGAGAAAATATTCCCCTTGACCGGGACTCGAACCACTGTCCTTTGGCTTTCCGTTGCCATTCTAGATAGACTGTAAGGACCTAGTATCTAGCAAACGTTGAACTTCGGACAAATTGAAATTATTATTATTGAATTATTCTAAGGATTAAGTTAGGTTTCCATGTAGTACTTAAGAACCATTCTGGTAGCCTCCCTACTTCATGAGCTTCCCGCTTCTATTCACAATAAGGCATTCTCCCTTTCATTCTATGTATAAACCCTATTCTCTTCCTTCCTCTCCCTCGTTTACCTAACATTCTACCCTCTAACACTGTTTTCAACATACTCTCCCCGCTAAGTACTCTCTCCATCCACTCCTTCAGTCTTCTCCGAATCTCATCTAGAAGATTCCTCTCCTCTCCCACCATATCCAGTACTTCGTCGTTCCTCCTCCTCTCCGTCCACTTCACCTTCCCATTCTTCTCCACACTCACATCTCGCGGAAGTAAAAATATCGCGTAGTGGTCCGGAAAACTAAGGGTCGTTGGTTCGATTCGCGCACGCAACATATTTCTCTTTCATTTTTAAGTAGTTCCCAGCCTTAGGCTGTCTACTACTTGTTTCACTTAGTATTTGTTTCAAACAATAGGCATATCAAGTATTGGTTCGATTCCCGGTCCAGGGGGATTTTTTCTCATGGCAATCAACGTGGATTTCACCGCCGCTCGCGCGGCAGGTTTGAAATACTCAGTATTCTCTCGAAACTTCAGGGAGTAAAAAAGTGAAAGCTTTCCCCAACGTTTCATGAGTTGGTGACGTAATTAGAGTTCCCGTACGTTAAATAGTTCAGGGAAAACAGCTCGGTGGGGGAAGGTTCCACCTAAAAAAATATAAACAACAATTAGTCTCGTGAAACCAATGCAACGAGGAGAGAAGTTGGAAAAAAGCGGTGGCCCGCACGGCTTGAGTTCTTGACGTCATCAGATTGTTTGCGAAAGGGTTAAGGCCGTTGACTTTTCCTTAGAACGGGGAAATACGAGTATCTTAATTTTTAAAATTCAATCATAATCAACCACCTCAAAATAATGGTTGACTAGCCCACTATCGTTTCAGCCAAAGCTCAGAAAAGTTCAAGGTTTTTTCAGGAAAGGAATATGTGAATGGCAATGAAGGTAGGAATTTGGACTTAATCGAGCTAATAGCATGTTATCCACACCGTGGACAGTTGCCAGCATAAAAACCGGTTTCTGAGCTGTTATTTCCTGCTTGAATTGGCGTTAGAGTTACTCCGAACAATTCAAGGGCAGCCTTACTGAAACGATATTAGAAATTCTCCGCCATAATACATTGAATATTTTTGCCGGTTTTTTATTTGCAAGTACAAACAATATTTTCAACTGTTGCTTTTCCATCCAATGTTTTTCTGCTCTCCTCAGTACGTTGTATATTTTCAACGGTAAATCGTGCATGTTTTCATGTTGTCTAATCGTGTGTGGCGTGTTTAGGTTTAATATAACTTATGTGCGCTTAAGAAGTCTTCGATTTTATTGCCATGCATACTTGTAAATATTTATGTATTTCTTTTGTCGAGAAGAATAATGATAAAAAATTGCCAATAAAACTAAAACATATTGATATGTAGCCAGAAGTTCATATCTTTTAAGTAAACAACTAATTTATTACAGATTATATCATTAGATATTGCAGTCACTTTGATTCTGGAGGAGTTTGTAGAGTAGGGAATAAAAGCCGATCGTTGATCATAATAACCACTGTTTGGGTAAAAACATATGATGAATTTAAATTTCAGCACAGTGCAAACGAAATGTATGGCTTTATTAATGGTTTTCCAATGCGTGACAATTGACAACAAATTACTAGTGTAGACAATCAGCATACTACCCAGGCCTTCTCCAAGGCAAATAGTATCTGGCTACTCACGGTCCAGTACGGTGGCAGAAAAGTCGGTAGTAATGTAATAACCTGCAGGTAAAGAACCTTAGGACATTTTATTCGCTGTGTATCGAGAAAGCACCCGAGTACAACAAGTACAACCTCAATAACAGTCAAATCGAACTCTCCTCCGTTGTGGTGTGAATCATAGCTGAAACCATACTGGAAAGATAGGCGTCGTTGTTTCTTTCGGAAGATTCTCTTCGACGTCTGGTTGAGTTAAACGCCGTCCACACGGTTGAAATTCTGGCGGCATTGCTCAATTTCAATTGCCTCCCGATTAGTCGTCTGTGATAAAATTTTTCTTGGGCTAACACCTGCGTTTCGTCGATTAAAATGCTATGTCCGTCTTCGGAGTAAACACGCTCAGCCAGTGGCGCAGCGAGGGGGGGGGGGGTTTATCCCCCAAAACCCCCCCCCCAGACCCAAAGAAATTTTTAAGTTTAATCCATTTTTATTAATGGATTAGTATTACTTATGGAATAGTGTTAGGATTAATCAAATATCTCTCATAAAGCGGTAAAACTAGTCATTTTGAACCATTAATCATAAAATTTTCTGGAGGAGGGCCCCCGCAACTCCCGCTTACCCTGGTGGGTGTGCAGTACCCCCACACCCCAAAGTATTAGTTGCGCCTAAAACCCCTCCTAGCCTTAATTCTTAGCTGCGCCCCTGCGCTCAGCTACGGCTCACTTCTCCGTGTCACGATGTAATGCGCCCGTTTTTTTAATTCGGGAAGTGGAGTCCGGAGGAATGAGGAGGGTTGACGAGTATATTAATTGACAACCTTTTTTTCCAATTTCTCATTCATCGCCTGATGATGCGACCTGCAATGGCCGTGAAAACTCGCGTAATAAAACGCAATGTGCTGCTACTCCCGAAAGCCGTTGACACCAATGAATCTCGCTGCGAAAGCCTATGTTTCAAGCAATTCACAGCGTAACTCAGAACCTCTATAACAAGTCGTTTTGGGAAGTCAACCTCATAAGCGCGACTCTATGCATGACTCTTTACAATAGAATACGTATGTTTAACCTCGATAACACGACTGATAGCCAAAACAACCTTGATAACACGGCCCTCAACAAAAAGAACCTCGATAACATGACTGTTCCCCAAATCCCCTTGAGACACCTCTTCTCTAGGTTCTATTGTATATATGTACACTTGTATCCCTTTGTTACAACAATATTTTGTATCCCCCCAACCATAATCTGCACTTATCTCGGAAATTGTAAACGTTGAACTTGAACCCCTTGGCTTCTAGGGTCCTTATTTTATCTCGCACTCGTAGTTTCGAAACTGACTTTTCAATTTTCTCATTTTTCAGGATTCTAAGGTGTGAGAAAAGAGCACCGTTTCCCCATCCCCCGCAAATGGTTTACTTCGCACAATTGGATGAATCTGTCAGTCCCCGGGTTGAGCCCACGGACATCGGGCATAATTTGTTCGACCAGCTGGACATGACTTTGAACGGTGATTCCATGGTGGAAAGATGCATTGAGGAAGACAAGTCGTCGAATCGAGAGATTTTTTCGCACATCACTGAAAAGTTACAGGAAAAATTACAATTTCCTGACCGGAATTCATTTGAGCGTGCAAAAGGACAGGCTGGAGAGAAATGCAGTTGCGATTCGTTGCCGAGTCCGGCGGAGACATTCGACGTTATATTCAAGGGCGAGTCTTGGCTGCGAGAAACACTGGAGACGGCCCTCGTGGATAGAGAACCCGGGCCACCAGTGTCCAGGGCTGTAGCGGATGCCTCTCAACCACTCGAGGAGCAAGGAGAATCAGCGATCGATGCGAAGGAGAAGTCCTCGCCGAAGATTCAGGGTAGCATCGGTGCAGAGGGGAAGGACGCTCTAAGCGTGAATGTTTCGTCTTCTTGTGCAGCTGAGTGCGTCGACGGCGGTGGTAATGTGGGACCCGTGGAATCTAGCGTCGAGGTGAAAGCAACAGAACCTAAGACCGATATCCCGGGCAAGAAGAAGCGAAAGGCTGGCTCCGAACTGAAGGTGATTATTGATAAAGTGAATGAAATTTTTTGCTCACAGCAGTTCGGAGAAATTTCTTTTATTGAAAGAAAGTGATTATTTTGCCTAAACAGCCATTAAATTTGGCGAAAATTCGAATCGGGTGGTTGGAGTAATGGCTCCGCCACCCGTCGGAAAAAGTTTTAAAATTGGCGTCAAAGCGCGCTTGCCTTAGATTGTTTGAGTAATCGAGAATAGATATCCTTCTTTTAAGTAAAGAAAACTCTATGATTCCACATAAATATTTAATGTATGATCTTGGTATCGACGCGGCACGTCATCATCTGGTACAAATTAAGAGATTGCTTGAACAATTGAGGTTATATATCTTTAATAGCGACACGGGGAATATCATATTAGAACCTCACTATATTTACAGGTCCTACAGAAACGATAAATTAAGAGAGATATTTTGCCGAACGGATAGGTATGGGAATTCCATTTTCCCCATATATAAATCCCCAGCGGAATTTATTTACAGCATTTCCTTTTTATTTGTGGACGACTGCTGTCATAACACGCATATTGAGGCTTGCGGAGTAGTATGTATACGTATTTGCGGACGGTGTCAAGGGACATTACGAACTACGGTGCATCGAATGATAGCCTCAAAATCAGATAAATACATTCGATAACGGAGAGGTTCAAAAATTTATTCTTCCCAAAAACGATCGAAGACCATAATGGAATTCACCTTGATATGAAAAATAAGTCTTTCGGTTGACAATTTAGTTATTTATTTGATTTTTGTTTCTTACCTAAACTGAAAAAAATGCCCAGAGTTCTATGTGCTCACTGTATACGTAGCTTTCCTGCAATCTTGTAGTTTGTGATGCATGTCCATGTGGGCCCAAGTACTGTCATAGGTGGACGAATTAAGAGTGCACGATTGGTGAGAGCTAGCCCCTTCCGCGTAATCACACCCGTAATTGTGGTAGCATCTACACGTGGTTGAGTGTATGTTTGGAGAAATGCCCCCTGCCACACACCTTATTGCAGAGAGTCATGAAGATGTAGAAGATTCTTCGCTATTATTTTCTATTACAGTGAGATTTTCTACATTTTCTTTTCTTTTACACAGCGATCCTATCATCTAATATTTTCCCATTTTTAGACGCCTCCTTTGTCAATTTTATTCTCTTCTTCATATCCCTCTTGATTTTTTTCATTTAACTTCCCGAGATTTTTATGGGAAAATAAAATAAATACGAGACAACAATTAAAACATCAAAAAACGACCCGGAGCTAAACTATCATCATTCAATGGTAATCTATCGTTTTTATGCATTTGTTGTGTCCGCCGTGTCTGTTCGGTTTAAATGAAATACGTGATGCCGATTCATCATTAATACCTATGCATTGATGCAAGTATTCTACGGCTCAACGTAATTTTACATAAAACCATTCACGGGCCACTCTGGCCTGCCCCCTTCCCGCATTAAAATGTCCTCTTTGGTTCATAATAAGCCCTTTTCTCTTATATTGTATTCATAAACCCTATTCTTTTGCGACAGTACAAATTCTTCACCACAACACAGGTTTCATCATCCCATTCTCGCTTAGTACTCCTTGCCACACCCAGATCCTCTGTATCCTCCGCGTATCGCCTCTGTCGGACCTGGAATTATTATGAGACTCTAACATGACATTCTTCGTGTAGCTCTTAAAGATATCTATGCTCAATTGTTCAAGCAATGTAATGCGAGCCTAGCGCGCAGCCTCCAGCGACTCCCAGCCTAATTCGCTTAACATCTGGGTAACGCTGACTGTACGCCCGTAGCAGTTTTTGGCGAAACGCGCAGCCTTCCTTTGTATTTTATTAACTTCGCGGATTAAGTCCTTCTGCACCGGATCCCATACACTCGCTGCATATTCAAGGTGCGGTCAGACGAGTGTGAAATAGCATCTTTCTTTTACTTTCTCATCAGAAAATCTTTCCACAATATGCTTGACGAATCCTAATGTCTTCAGGGTTATGCCGAAAATATTTCTTAAACGTGTTCCCCACGATAGGTTCGAGGTTATCGTAACTTCTAGGTACTTCACTTCGTCTGTTGCCTTTATGTTAATACCATCCACAGCATAAACATAGTTAAGACAAGTTGGACGAACTCTGCAAAAAATGTACCGACTTGCATGTGCTCAGACTAAGTTCGAGTCCCCACTCTTGGCTCCACAAATAAACGTTGTTTAAATCCGATGATAGAATGTGTAGATATATATTTTATATTGTTTGGCGCGATACAATATTTTATTTAGCCTCTAGGGGCCGCGGTCTGAAGACATTTGAATTAAATGTTTAGATAACTAATCGAATTTGGCATTTAAATGGAATTTGGTACTTCTTTCCCTCCAAACTTACGGATGCGACACGAAACTATGAAGATAACTGGTCAATACAATTCTAGAAGCTTTTTAATGGGTATTGCGAGTTGGTGAGCTGCCTTTCACCGATTATTCACTTTCTAAATCGACGTAAGATGAGATAGTAAGGCTAGGAATATGGATACTGTGTTTCTTATAGCGGCGAAAGGGAAAGGCCTTATAGGCATTGGGTGAAAGTTTCCCCTTTTGAATTCCCAATAGTTTCTTTCGTTAACGTAAAGTCCCGCTGCAGGCGCGTTCAAGAGAGTTCCGGTGACCTAAGATGAAGAACAGATTAAGATCGCTGTTTTGGCAGCGGCGGCGATTACTTACCGCGGCGCCTTGGTGGTATACGATACCTCGCTGCGGTAATGTGTCATGGGTCTGACAGTCATAGAAAAGTGGCTTTTAAAATTTCGTCAAATACATTTCGACGATTTTGGTTGTTCTGGTGAAATAAAATCTTAAGATTGAAGAGCCATCTTGAAAATTACCATCTTTTCAATTTACCCCACAAAATTACAATGGTTGTTAACAAATAATATTGAAAATTTTTGGTATTTTGTGTAACGAGTGCAGTGTGGTATTTGAGTAAACGTGAATATTTACACATTTTTAAATCCAACAGACAATCGATTTCAAGAACATGGCAGTTATGAATACATAATTTTCATGCATTAATAGTGGTACAAAGTCCTTTTTATTTAATTATTATTTTTGCGTCCTTATTTGATGAACAAATGACTACGGCGGTGCGCGTTCCCACGTCTTACGCTAGTCTTCCCGTTAAAACAAAATCGACCATACCCCAGGCTAATTTCACCAGGTACATCGCTAATTTTTTCTCATAAAATTAATTTTGCATTAACGTATGTATACCTGAATCTCTCGCAAGGTGTTCCGTACGGATAATTAAGAGCTACTTTTTATGCAAGCCTTAGGTTTCGAAACCGGTTGGGTTAAATAAACCTTGTATCGCTTGTTATAAAGTAATTAGTACTCCCATTATAATGACTACAAGTGGCCAAGGTGAAAGGTGTAATGACAGCTTCAAAAGGGAAAGGGTGGGGCATATCTTTTTCTCTATTGTCTTTTTATAGTGTTTCTACCGTGCGTACTTATGCTTAATGTTGTAAGAGCAGCATCAGCCGAAGTCAAGTGATGTACTCAGGCTACCTATTATTTACGCAAAAGTGTCGCCAAAAGCATCAACACAAAAGAAAACATAATTAGGAATGAAATGTGAGAGCAATTTTGCACCTCTGAAGAATGCAAAGGTCAAAAATGATTTTTTGAAAGGTATTTACAGTAGTCAACTTGAATAGTTTCAACACTGCTACCAGCTTTTGCACACTGAAGTGTTGACGACGCACCTTGACTTAATATTCACAATCTAAGCGGGAAATTCTAAATAAATATATTTGTTTATAAGCAAAAGATATGTAAGACCCGGAATGACGAATGTAAAAGCCGGTAAACTAAATATATTTGCATAATTCAGGTGAAGTCGATGTAGTGGTTTTTTTTGCGATGTCGGTACCCGGATGGTTATGCTCAAATAACTGTATTTCTCCATAAGAATCCAAGTTAAATTATCCCAATAGGGTGGTTTCCTATTATTTTTTTATTGCCTAAATCGAAAGATTATTACTCCTGGAGAACGTATTTCACGCTCTTAGATTTTTAAATGATGATATCTATTTTTCGCGATTGAATGAAAAGTGAAAATTTTCAAGCGCGCGAAAACGCGACGCGTAAGTATGCATGCCGGGAAATCTCTCCGTGTGACGTATTTCTGGTTCCCGCTGCCGCCCTGTGGGGTGACCTTGAGGCGAGTTGAGCGGTGATACGACGCTGGCTGCTAGCGGGTAGCTGAGTACCCTGCTGGCTGTTAGCGCTTGGCTTAAATAAGGATTATTAATACCCTATCAAATGAAGAAAACTTTCCGACCTTAGCCAGTTTTAATTGGTGATTATTAAGACATGTTTCCCTGAGCTCTGCGCCTCATGCATGCATTGGTAACCTCAGACGACGTATAACTCCTATCTTCTCGTATAGAAACTAGGTCCCTGTGACGTCACGTGGAGTGGCATCGCATGGGCGCCAATCTGGCCCTTTTCAAATGAGGATAAAAATGGACCATTGCCATTCGTCTAAACCGGTATTTCTAAAACGAAATAATTTGTATATTATGAATACAGTAATGGTGGATAACGAATCGCAATCAATAACTTTCGTTTCCTTTGATGAAGGAAACTACCCTATTGTACCGTCAAATATATCAAAAACAGCTCATGGGAATCCCTTTTCCTTTGGATCATTTAAAGAGCGTCGAATATGTGACAAAAATTTCATCAATTTGTTGTTAATTTCACCGAGGCGATCTCTGTCTTAAGCCTGAATCACGCGATCGTTTTTTCCGTCCCTCAGAATGATAGCTCCAGCGATACGTATTCAAAAAAGAGAGGGCCAAAAACCAGATCGCTCAACCCATCATTTCCTTAATCACACGTTCATTCCCATCGTCCCTTTTTCAATTTCTTATCATCTGTCACTTTCCGTATTTACAACTGCCATTCAATTAACCCTCCGTCAGTCGCGTCACATTTTGGGTCGTAATTAGTCGCGCGGCGTCTCATAGACGCCATTTTGGAATGGTTGAAGAAAATACATGCCAGTGTAAATAACTGTTTTAACTTAAAAAATCATTCATATTTAATTTCATGCATGGGCATCAATTAAATGCGTAATAATGATGGAGATATACATATGAATAAAATCCTTAACACACGTTTTTTACAGCAATAATGGTTTCATTCATGTGATATATTGACTACAATCATAAATGTGTAGCAAAAAGTCGCGTACCCCCAATATTTAATGCATTTAATAGTTTTTTAATAATAATTATTTAACGCATTTAAAAACTTTGTAATGAATATCACGAAGAAATAAGCATATAACGTATCGTACCTCAAGTTGTCAAGTGGCGTTTACCAGGCGCCAAGAGCAACAAAATATTCGTATTAATTCTAGAGATGTGACGAAACATAAAATCATATTGGTGACTAATTGACTAACGCCACGTAACCCACGGAAGGTTAAAAGCCACGGACGGAAAAAGGGATGTGACGTGTGATGCAAAAAGGGATGGGATGTTTACCCCTGGAGCCATCGCGGGAAACGAAATGTTCGTGCGAAAAGTTAATTTTTTCCGCCATAATTGGAGCCATCGCTATAGCTGTCCCTCGAAAGGGATGAAAAAAATGATTCTATGATTCAGGCTTTATGCATCGATGCCCCCTCACCGTTCCTCCACTTTCCTTATAGCTGTCATTAGACGTCTTTCGCCTTGCCCTCCGTACAGGATGAAGAAAAATTCTTTCTCGAAATGTTAACCCTGGATAGCTGATGCCAGTAGGAACCAAAATAACCAATGATGTTTAGGTCAAAAATGCTCCGATTTGCCACGAGTTTGCCCTGTTGCCGGATACCTTGGATCGCGATTGCAGGCAAGCAAAGCATTCGAAGTCATGACTTGTCCAGAGCATCCGGCAACCAGTGGAAACGCGAGGCCAATCGGAGCGCTTAGCTCAGAGCTTCCGTAGTTTAAAAATGGTGCGTTTACGACCTAAACATCAGCTGTAATTTTGGTACCAATTGGCATCAGTTATTTTATCTAAGGAAAATCTTAGGGTTTTTCTTCTCATTAGGAAAATCTTTCCTTTCCGTAGAAGCATTCAATTATGGTTTCAGCAGTAGTAACCCACGCATCCTTAACGATGGTGTAGTGTTTCCCTATCCCCTTCTTCCAACCCTATCCCCGGAGGCGTCGGCGGGCTCCAAATCGCGGCGGCGATTCTTTTCTTTTTTCCATTCCCCTCTAACCCCCTTCCCAGGGTGACTGGGCGAATAAGTTAGGGAGCGTCCCTTAATTACGTGAGGTGATTTCAGCGATTTTTGCACTACCTCTCCCCCTTATTGAGATATCGTGAGATTTGGCTCGATCCTCCTCCATCTAATATCACGTGAGATTGTTCAAAATGAGTATTTTCAGAAATACGTTCATCTATGCTTCATTGCGTTAGATTTATTAAAAAACAATTTGTTTAGTTATTTTTTTGAAAGATTAGTGAAGACTGAAATTTAAGATTTGTGAGATCACAATTTTACACTATTTCTTGTGAAAAAAAGTATACGATACTTGCCAGGACCCCTCTTCCCCCACGTGAGATTGGGTGAGAATCGGCTTGACCCCCTACCCCTAACCTCTCCGCCTCACTTAATTAATGGATGGCCCCTCAAGAGGTGGTTTCCGGCCCTCATAGTTGTACCCCTAGGGGTCCGCCCAGGGCCTCCATCCGCTGCTATCAGGTATCCACACTGAAAAAACACTTTGGATATGAGAATTGTAGGTTTGGATGTCACACCCACACCTGAGGTGAAGGAAAGGACTTGCCCATACATTTGGATGTGTAACCCTAAGGGAATGGGTGAAGAGGAGTTGGATGTTTCAACTATTCCTTTGGGCACTAGATCCAAAGAAGATGGTGAAGTACTTTGGGTGTGGGAACCAAAGTGCTGGGTAGCTAGTAGAACAGCGTTCGGATACCGAATGAAAACTTTAGATCACCAGCCCGAAGGAATGCGCCCCGACCCCTTCCTCCCTCCTTTTCAACGCCACTACCCCGAAATGTTCTTCTTCAACCCATTTTGAAATAGGCCACTATGACAGTGCAACTGAAAATAATGAGAAAAAACTAGCTCTGTGGTTGTCATAATATCTATTATAACATAATTCAACAAATTGTAACGTGGGTGGGTGCAGAAATAAATACTCCTATTTGTAGAGCACTAGGAACAGTGGCGCCGACTCCATGGGGCCTGAGGGGGCCCTAGCCCCCTAAAAAATTCGTATCGGCGTGAGGAAAAAATGTGTCAGGCTTGTCGATTTTCCCCAGTGTCCAGATATCGAGATTCGAGTTATCATGGTTCTAATGTTGATCATATGACTCTTCTAAAATGCTTAAAAAACTTAAAACTCACTACCTACTTAAAAAATTTCTCGGGGCAAGATCCCCGGTTTGGGCCCCCCAATATTTTTTGTAAGTCGGGATCCCTGACTAGGAAGAACATTTATTCCCAACATATAGACACACATTTAAATTTGAACCCTGCAGTGTTAAAATTCCGTGAGGAAATTTTTCTTCACCCTTCATATTCCACGAAGTTGCGCCAGCGACGAATGAACCTTGGTTGCCTTCTTTTCAGGCGCGTCGGAAGCCGCCTCGACACTGGCCCCTGCCAAACCAGTCTCGCGTGGCGACCAGAGCGAACCCACACACCCTGCTCCTCGCCGACATCCACGAAGAGACCTGCCCCGTGCGTCGCTGGTCCTGCTCCGGCCGACCAGACAGACCCGAGTACCCCGCGTGCATGGAGGGCGTCCTGGAGGCCCCACCAGAGACCGAGAGCCTCACCGAAGTTGAAGATGACGACTCGTCTTCGTCAGAAGCAGCCTCGGACGCGGCGCCATCCGAAACCCCGGACGATGACTCCTACACCTCCCGCCTAGAGTCTTGCATCGTCCCCGGAACCCTGGAGGCCGTCGTGACTTTCTGCCGGACTTCCCCTCTGCTCCCGGCCCCGTTGAAACCCCAACCGGACCACCTTCGGGCCCTACTGCACGACTCCTGCGTCCTGCAGTGCATACTCAGAGGGGTCCAACCCTCCGACCTTGCAGAATACCTGGATTCAGCATACTCCGGGAATGGTGTCTCGGACTTCCGCGACTTGAGTGACGTGGCTCTGTTCACAGTAGAGTGATCTCGGCTAAATAGACTTTATCGAAGAGTTCGTAAATTGTACTTCTATTGGGGACAGTGGTACTTTGCGTGATTATATTGCGCCTCTGTCCAAATGTATTACCACGAGAAAAAATCACCTTCACCTCTGGTCAAACCACAGGCTCTGGAGTTCTTTTCTTGTGCGCTGAACCAGTATGATATCCATAATCCTTGTTTATTTTGGCTTACCACTAATCACGGTTAAATATTCTTTATCGAAGAGTTCGTAATGTATATTTCTGCTCGGGACAATGTCTCTCTGCGAGATAATACTCGACTCTGGCCAAATTTATCACAAGAAATTATTCGCCTTCTCCTGTAATCAAACCACAGGTTTTGGAGTTCTAGTCCTATGCGCTGAACGAGTATACTAACCAGAATCATTGTTTATTTTGGCGCCTGTTATGGCTTACGACTGATCTAAGCTTAATAATCTATATCGAAAAGTTCGAGAAGAGATGAATATTTCTGTTCTGGTAGTGGACCTTTCATAGATTTCTGGTCCTATGCGCTGAGCGAGTATGGTACTCAGAATCATTGTTTATTTTGGCTATTTTTATGTCTTAAAACGGCCGCTGAAAACGGATAACAGGCAAAGAATTCGCAGGGATGGAAAATGACTGAAAAACTTGTTGCGTTGCTTCCTTATAATTTACAACCATCTGATTCATGGCCGGTATAGATTTTTGTCTTGTGGTAATTTATTCGAATTTTATCGTGTGTGGATTTGTCGTGGACATTCAAGATTTCTCTTAAAAGTTTTTCACGTTATCACGAGGAGTTTTTAAATCTCAGATTGGATTAAGATAGCTCGCTAGATGAAAACTGGTGAACGATTTTCTTTCAGCTTTTTTTTTACTCCACCTCAATATGGTTTTCTGTACTCCGTGGATTGTTTCTCGGAAGAAGAATCGTGACTCGAAGATCATCAAATCATTTTTGTTCACGAGGTCATTTGCGTTTTTATTTTTGGTGAAACTGGTCCAATTGGTTTGAAACGGTCAAGAAATGTGAACCTTGTCCCTGTATCAACAAAGGGCTTTATCCGTAAAGCTGACCATTTCTATTCGTCACATTGGGCTGAAAAAAATGTTATTTTCGTGGTGAAATTGCGGCTTTGAGTTGATTATTTTTTTCGGAGACCATGGTACTTATTATCTATGTTCTCCTCAAACAGTGAAAGACACTCCCTGAGATTAGCTTACCTTGGTGAAGGTGGTGAAACGCTAATTACGTTTGGAGTGAAATCATTCCGACAGTGGAATTCGCCTCAAAGTGACTATCTATCCTTTTACTAATAATAAAAGTTATATTTTGTAAATTTTTTTCAATAAAAAAATTGAAGCATTGTGAAATGTTGTGGCAAGCGAGCAACTTTTTCTATTTTAGGAACGTTCAAGTACCTGAGTTGGTGACGTCTTTTGAGCTTTGGTTCCAATACTCAATCGATTAGTCATGAGTATAATATATAAATAATAAATATAATAAATTGTTTTTTATTTCTCCAAAAATAAAAAAGTACATAATAGAATTGATTACATACAACGGAGTAACTTTAGGTAGCCATCGAGGAGAACCTGTTTTATGGCTACCATCATTTACAAAAGGTCATGCTAACATAGAAACATTTTACGCACAGCATTTGAATTGAAGTAGGTACGTACATGTATTGCATGGTATTACATCAAAGAAAAATATCCTCCATACTTTGCATTGTAAACAACCAAGACTGTATATTTTTCATAATTGAGTTATTATTTTTTGATTTCAGACATGAATCAGGTAATAAATTATACACTTTTGGGCCTATAAACAAGAAACAACGTTTATATATAGCGTAAGGTTAGGTCTAGGTAAAGAAATACGTGATCTTCGTAGGGTGAAGGAAGGTCGGTAAGCGAGATAGAAGATCATCAAATCATTTTGTGTGTGTCAAGAGTGAACGGCAACCATCGTGTATTCTTGTTGCAAACTTACGAGAGAATGGCCGAGTGGGAAGTAATTTTTTTTCGAATATCGAATCGGGAAATTTCGATATGAAATCGGGAAAATTTATATTTTTTGAAAGGGATTTATTAAATAAAAACTTTTTGGCTATGTCGCTGCGTCAATTTTCGGGTGGCCCTGTTATAATAAAGTTTTTTTTTAACATGAAGAGTACCCACGAAAGTTTTAACGAAGAATTAGGGAAAGCTTTGTCAAATATTTGGGATAGACTGCTCGAAGGCTAATGATATTTGACGATTTTGTATCGAATCTCGAATAACTAAAATACGATAATCAATGGAAAAAGATATCCTTGTGCATTTCAAAAGTATCCTTAAAGCTTTGGAGCGTGTGTTGAAATAAATTATGTGTACTCAGTGTCATTGATCATTCTTCTACAGAACTAACTGCAGCTCAAAGGGTATTGAAATTAAGTTGAGTGGTTTTTTTTTTATAGCTACCTCGGTGCTTTTTCCGGAGTTCATTTTGCCATTGCATGTTAAAGCCATGATTTTTTCCCTCCCAAAATGCCTTCTTTCATGGTTCACGGTTAAAATCAAAGCATACCCATCAAAAAACGACCATACGCATTTGAATGATATATACGATAGTTTAATCGTTTGTGAATGTACCTATATTATCAAGAGCTCTCTTTTTTCGAACTTCGTCCTCATTTTTGACTCTAATATTACTCCTTTAGTTGTCTGCATAACCCACTCTACCAATGGCTAATTTTAATATTTTGGTCAACAATTAAATCTTCCAAAAGTTTACCTACCTACTGATTGAAAAAAATCATTTTCAAAATAAAAAAATATTTTCTACAGAGCACAAACGCTTTCCACTGTCCCTATTTTCGGCAGCTTCGAATAACTAAAAGCGATTTTATTTGCCATTTAAACTTTTTATTTTATATATATTAACAAAAAGATTACAATATTTCCCAACAGAAGAACTACCTATTTATTTCGCCTATGCCAATGACTTTTGGGGCTTTTTTATGCCTTTTAACCCACTGATTTTAACACATTCTAATTAATTCAAAGAAATATTTAATCAAAGGCGAATGCATAAAATTTTAAGACATGTGAATGTTGTGTCTGGATACTAGTTTCACTGTCATAAAATTCAATAAAAGTTAAATGAAATCGAATTAGAATTTAAATATGTAATTAAAAAATATTAATTTGCACAAAAAAATATCGTGAAATTCCTTTCAAATTTCAAATGTGGTTTAGTTTTATAAATGCACAGACTTTTTCTACGTTATACTATAGTGATTACAAAATAGAGCAATTTAAACATGTAATAACGGCAATTATCACTGTTCTGCAAAAAAATAGTTCAAAAAATGCCCGGCTAAAATTTAGGGTGTTTCTGGCTAATTTTGGGTCGCTGAATCCGAAAATGACCTCAGTTTTTTTCTATCACCCTCCATTTTTACGCAACCCCTAAATTGGGAAAACAACCCCATATATAAAATTATCGCTTTTCAAGGGACTTTTACTAATGTTATCAGCTTCTGATTGAAAAAAAATGACGTTTTAAGGCTATCAGGGTCAAGAGAGAGACAAAATTCACTGGGGTTGAAAAGATTTAGGGGGTGAAAATTGACAAAAAACTTAAAACAAACATTAAAATAACTATTTTTCTTCGTTTTTATGACATATGATATGGTAGCTAATGGAAAAGTTTTTAAGGGATGAATACCTTGTTCACCCCCCCTATTTTGTAAAGGATTAATATAACATAAAATATAAGATGGGAAGGGGGTATACGAGTGGTATAGGAGGGGGTTTTGGAGGTGGTACAAAGAGCTGCCATAAAAATCTGGAATATGGGTTTCCTTTAAAACAGTGACATATCCAGCAGGAACCGAGGGTAAATCGTGGCCGTTGTTCAGTAAAACAACCATTAAACTTGTCTTCGACGAGTAGATGAATAGCCTCCATTGGTCTGGATCATTCTTAATCGCTAATTCCCTCATCAGTCCTTCAATATCAGTGTAGAAAATCAGATCATCATTTGCATCATCCGTTGAAAAAAATTGAGTGAGGGTTGACTGTCTGCCTCTGTAGTAAGAAACATTCACACTATCGGTCAAAAGATTCCACTGCTGCAAATGCGAGCCTAGAAGTTGTATTTACCCTTTGGTAAGTCTAAATTTTGTATTAGATCACTTAGGTCCTCGTGCTATGGGATGAGGTGCCCTTTTTGACTAGTCTGGGGTTCTTCTACATCAGGGCTGTAATATTCATCTCGATGGCTAGGACCTGCTTACACTTCCGGTGTAGCTTCGTTCACTATGACATCAGAATCATCGAGGGTGCTAGTAGCTTGAGCTTTAGGGATAGGAATAGCATCAGTATGCTTCACCGGGCGAATTGCTGACGGTAAATTCAGATAAATCATTTCAGGATTGTTTTTTTTTGTAACCTATAGTGTCGGTTTCGCAAAAATAGCAATTTGTTAAATGGCAAGTGGGTTCAACTCAAACCATTGGCACTCCGAAATTTAGGCAACAGTTTCCCCAGTTTAGCCATTCACAAAGACTTCTATGACAACCACTGCAACAGAATTAGGGGGCCCACGATTTGTCTTGGTCACCAATTTTACACCCGAAATAAAGTTCATAAGATTTTCGCACAATTGCAGTCATCGCTTTCCTTTGGTCTTTAAACACTAAATCTCCACAGGTGTTAAAAATGAATTGGGATGATTTTTGCAGGATCGCTGAATAATCGCGAGAAAACACTATATCGCTCGCAAAATAACACGCTAAATCGAACACACGCTAGAAAAATAAGCGAAGAACTTGGAAGATTATTACCCGACACATAGGAAAGAGTGTGACGTACTGAATAGACCACTGGTTTATTTAATAGATGAACATCATCAAGTGCGACTGCCAAGATACATGAAGACACGTTAAAACGTGTCCAAGCGTGTCAAAACATGTGGTAATTTTGACAGTATACTTCCCAATTTTTCCCAAAGTATTTACAATGTATTTCCCAAAGTTTTCCAATGCATTTAATGGAAAGGTCTCAGCTCTTACTTTAAAAGTAAGGAGGACAACGAAGTCAAGTCATGAGCCCCCAAACGCTGTTATAATAATATTTTGACAAATCTGATTTGTGTTCAGATTTTTTTGGCAGATCTTTGTAACACTTCCTCTCATATTTTATGCTATATTAATCCTTTGCAAAATAGGGGGGTGAACAATGTATTCATCCCTTAAAAACTTTTCCATTAACTACCATATCATATGTCATAAAAAACGAAGAAAAATTGTTATTTTAAACATAGCCTTATAACGTCAGTTTTTTTCAATCAGAAGCTGATAACATTAGTAAAAGTCCCTTGAAAAGCAATAATTTTAGATAAGGGGTTGTTTTCCCCAATTTAGGGGTTGCGTAAAAATGTAGGGTGATAGAAAAAAACGGAGGTCATTTTCGGATTCAGCGACCCAAAATTAGCCAGAAACACCCTAAATTTTAGCCGGGCATTTTTTGAACTATTTTTTTGCAGAACAGTGTTATGTATAAACACCCCACCCTCTAAGACAACGGGAAAATGTTTGAAAAATGAAATGCCTGGAAAATACTTTTTACATCATTTTGGCTCATAAAATTTGGGTTTCTTTCGTAATCTCTAGGGAAAACAGTAGTAAACTATAATATTCTCTGAGGCTTTGGGGGGATCCATCACCTCATCCCCCAATAGTTACCCATAGTGACGCTAACTCCATGGAGCCTGAGGGTGCCCGAGCCCCCTCAAAAATTCGTTATGTGTGAGAGGAAAAAATATGTCAGGCTTGTCAATTTTCCCCAGTGTGTCCAGATATCGAGATTCGAGTTATCAGGGTTTTATTATTGATCATATGACTTCTAAAATGCTTAAAAAAACTTAAAACTCACTACTTATAAAATTTCCCGGGGCAAGATCCCCGGTTTGGTCCCCCCCAATATTTTTTGTAAGTCGGCATCCCTGGTTACGCCACTGGTCAGTGGCGTCAGGGGCGGATCCAGGATTTTTTTCTGGGGGGGGCACAAGGAAGGCCGTATCCAGGATTTTGTTCTGGGTGGGGCACAAGGATACCTCGTAATACAAAACGAACGCAATGATAATGGGACCATATTAAAAATCATGCATATTTTTGAGGATCTGGGGGGGGCACGTGCCCCCGTGCCCCCCCCCTGGATCCGCCTATGAGTGGCGTAACTATGGGGGGGATAGATCCCCTCCCCAAAGCCTCAGAGAAATAAAAATAATATTAATAACTATTGTCTAGTTTTGAAATATAGTAAATTTTAACATAACCTTTTCATGAAACCCAAATTTTAAGTCCTGAAATTAAGTAAAATGTATTTGCAGGCATGTCATTTTTCCAAAATTTTCCCAAACGAGGGATGGGGGTGGGAGGTCGCCCTTCCCCATCCTCACTCATCCCCCTCCAAAGCATATTCCTAGTTACTCCACTGCCACTGGTCATAAGTACTCGACGGTTTTACTTGTCGGTCAGAAACACAATAGAACGATTGTCTTTATTCATTTGTTTGCGCATGTTGTCCAACGTATCCGATGTAAACAAACATCTTCTAGCCGTCTATTTTGGCTGATATTGTCTATCGTAGAACATCGCACGGCATTGTTTTTGATGAAATGATTTGCTTTTTAATGCTCATGGAAGGGAAAGGTAATGATACTGAAAGTAAAAAAAATGTGTTGAACGACATGTTCCCGGCCTACTCTCCTTACCATATCATTATGGTTTGACTATTATTATGACGAATATTTCTCGGGTTCTCAGCCAGGTTAATGCTTTTATATAAGCCGACATTTCGGGAGACGACTTGTCTCCCATCCTCAAGGCTGTGTTACTTTATGGAAGTCCAATGTCACACAAAGCATAAAAGCATTAACAAAGCATTAATTTATAAAAGCATTAACCTGGCTGAGAACCCGAGAAATATTCGTCAGAAGTATTCACCAGGAAAAATTTCAATCGTTTATAAGACTATTATTAGTTGAAGACTTTTTGGCGGTGAAAAGCGGAATTTCTGCATAATCTAAATAACTTACGGAGAAATTAAGATGTAGAGAACAATTTTATGCCAGCATAAGGAATCTTTCATGGAAAATCGACCTTTTTTCTTCAGTCCAAATACAAAAAATAACCTCTTTATATACTTGTTTGGGAAGGGTGAGGTATCGCATCAATGAATTTCATCAGCTGAATCCTTTCCAATGGAATGAAAAGAATAAAAGTAAATCAAATATAAGAAATATTAGAATCAAAGAAAGAAAACGACTATGATAAACTTAATTGCGAGGGCGTTCGTTTATATATGTTCATTATGCATGCGAAAGAAAGGTTACCAAGGTTACATTAATATTTACGAAACGTTTCCAAGGATTCCGTATCCTCAGCCAAGTGCTGTTTACGTTTTCATAACCGTTAAGTGTTTATTTTCAAACTTCCGTCATGATAGCACAGTACTCGGAAACTGCAACATTTTATACGCGCTAATTTATCCGCTTGAGACCGCAGCTCCCACAGCGATCGCTCTCCCTCAACTATTTCCTACAATGTAGCGGCAGATCCTGCCGAGAGGGTTTTCGCAGTCCTCGCTAGCTGTCTCTGTTGCCGCGGTGGACTGTGGCTGCCCCTGCTCCCGCTGAGCTGTCTTGTCTCGTGGTGACCTGCAGATTTCTGTGCGCGTGGGGAACATCGTGGTTGATCTAGCAATTGGCTAATTGTGTTGACAGTTGCTGAAGTGAAACGTATGTGATTGTGCTCACTGATTTATTGAAAGTGTGTGACGGGCAGTTTAAAACCTATCGCATCTGGTGGTTTCCCTGAGACCCGCTGGAGACTTAAGGACGGACTGGAAATTGAAGAACAATGAGTAAGTTCTTAAAATGAGGGCATGAAGTGTGTGATAGCAATAGCTGACGCTTGCCCGATGTTTTTACATTCGTAGTCCATAGTTTTATTCCGTCAATTAGTTTCATAAATAAGGTAAATGTATGACAACAACATTTAAAGCTTGCATGCATCTCGTGGTGCTTCGGTGTCTGTACCAAAAGGGATTCCAGTGCTGCAGTTTATTAGCACGCGTTGGTGGTAGAGGGACAATTTATCGCAGGTATTGGTTAAATCGTAGGCTTGAGAACTAGTTTAGGAGAAATTTAGACTTGGTCTTAATATTTTGTGTTTGCCCTTTCTTCGGGATACTGTTATTTGGTAGGAGTTCCGACAGAACAGGAAGATCGCATAGTTTTCGGGCATAGTCTGTTTTTTGTAGTGATATCTGTAATTGTGGGGTCCTGAAGGTCCGTGGAACAGCCATGAATATGGAAATTTTATTTTTTATTTCATATTTTCTTCCCATATGATGTTATTGTTGATGACTTCCTTCCGTTTCATCAGGTTAAGGTTTGAAATGGTTTGAATATTTTCGCCGTTGGCTTAGTTGTTTATTGTCGCCTTGGGAGACAGCGGTACTTTCGTTCGGCATATCATCGGTGTTTCAGCATAAGCTTTCTACTCTGATACAAACTCAACCTTGTGATTAATTGATGCGATTCATTTTATCGTACTTTCTTCTTAGTTAAAGTAGTGGTGTAGCATAGTGATGAGAGTATCATAGTGATGTGGAGTAGAATGGTATGGAGTAGCATAGTGATGGGGTAGCATAGTGAGATAACATAGTGATTTGTGAAATTATTTTAATTTTAGAGGCATTTACATGATTCAGTGAATGTTTCATTTTGAGCAATTACAACAGTTATCCTAAAACATCCTTAAATTTCATGGGTTGTGAAGGGTTCCTGGTGAAAATTACATGCAAAACTTGATGTGGTGTTAGGGCGCTAGAATGAGGGGCGAATTATACTATACCAAAGAGATTGAAAGCACATAATTCTTTCTGCATTGGTGTGGCACACCTTACTGAAAGTTGGTGTTTGAACCACGGTCAATGCTTGCAAATTTTAGAGTAGCTTTATTTTGACTCAACCTTTTACGTTTTAGGTGTAGTTTTGGCTGAGAAAATAAATTAATTAGGTACTTTACGCTGTCGAAGGTTGTTCGTAATTGATTTACATCATCACTGTTTATTTTCCTGGGTGCAAATTTCATGTTATTTTAACGTACATCATCTGGGACGTATTTTCATGCGAAAAACACTTTTATTATGTTTGTCATTCCTTGATGTGGCTTCAGTGAAAAAACTTGAGTTTCCGTACTTATTGGCTTGTCAAAATTATGCTTTTCTTCTGGCAGAAAAGGAACATTGAATAAGTTTCCCCCCCTCATAATTAAAATTTTGTAGGGAGGTAGTGAACCATGAAAAATCAACCAATGCAAAATTTACTGTGTTTTCGTGGCCTTGGAGCCGAATAAGCTTACTTAGTTCTGCGTCCACAATCTATTTTTCGATGAGGGGCCTCTGGCTAATGGCACCACAGTGCATCGCAGCCCCCAGGGAATCGTAAGTCCCCAGGGAATGCCGACGCGACGGGGGTGGGGCCAGGTTGGACGGTCGGCAACATCAGGTGATTTTGTGCGTTTTGTGCTAACAAGAGGCTAGCGATTAAGTCAAGGGTGCGGTAAATGGTCTGTGACTAAGAATCAGAACATCGATATCATTTCCTATTGCTTCAGATAGCAGTCTTAAACAACTTCATCGAGGATACAAATAAAAATATGTGTAATAGGCTTATTATTTACGTAAAATCAGCATAGATTAAGTAGTAACTTCAAACTCGAGAGCATCATATTACAGTTATATTTAACATTGTGAACCAACTATATTGTGTAAAAAGCAATCGAATATTCCCTCATAATTTTCCTCACTGACTGGTTCAACCCGAAGGTTGGTTTGTTCAGTTGAGGTAGAGTTCACCCGGATTTAAGCCACAGGCTTAAGAGCATCACGTATTCAGGGTAGGATGGCAAGTTTCTTTCCCTGAACCTCCTCGCACTCCGAGGCAGTTACTTTGAGGGTGTCTGAAGGCTTCACCCGGGATTTGAACTTAGGACCCCTAGATCATCAGTCAAGCGCTCTACACACTCGGCTATCACGCTACCTAATTAATAGCGTGGTTAAATTTTCCAATATTGGAAATTGGAAACTGGATTTTTTCTAAGTATTTCAAACATATTTAGCTTTTACACCCTTGATGAAGTAAACAATTCTCAAATTTAATCATTAGGAGCAATGTCGATCATTTCAGAATCATTCTGTTGTAGTGAGAGTTGTAATTTATTGTGGAACTATTGATTTGCACCATATTTTAGCTGGAACACCTCCAATGGTTGAGTAGTTTGAACTATGGTATTTTCCTTCCTCCAATTTGTGGTATTCCTCATTACCTTTACAATTGTATTCCATTTTCGAAGAGAGAAATATTCCTATTGACATTAAATGATATAGGACAGTGCCCTGAATTAAATATCTGGTGATCAAAACGGCCCCGTAAAATAGAAGCAATATGATAGAAATAGTTCGGCATACTCAGATTAGTTAATAAATAGTTGCTGGTTGTAATAGATCCTTGTAATTTTAATAATGTATTTAATTTAATCTATTATTAAAATAATTTAATCATTTTACTAATTTGTTGATAGTAGGTACTATGTTGTTGTCAATGCATTTAAGTTGGACATCAAGAATTGATTTTCAGTAATAATGCCATAACTTATTGCAGTGGAGGAGGAAGTCACCATTGTCCTTAAAAATTGATTTTAGCAGCTGTTACCACTTTTTTCTGAGAATTGTCCCTTTGTTATTAACGCTGATAGCTTCTGTAAAATTCGGCTTCCTCTCGAGGAGGCATTACCTGAACGACTAACCTAAACTTCATCACTCGCTTGTCTGGATTTATTTTTGCCACGGACGCATTGATTTTATTAAGTCGACTTGGTGTACCCAATGGGCGTTTCTCAGGGTGTGATAGTCAGTGAAAATCAGGAAAAACTGTACTGGTCACGAATTTTTTTAATCTCTGGATAAGTCTGGGGATTCTCGAGAAAGTCAGAGAGAAATGTGGAAGGGGAATTCTCGGTATTTTTCTACCGGTGCATTTATCGACCATCACTTCGGGGAATCTAGTTACGGGAATCTATACGACCATTTAAGCATCCCGCGCTTTGCTTCATTTAACGGAGAGACAATACGGAACGTAGACGCAGAACAAAGTGTTTCCTAATATGCAGCCTTTATTTTTGTGATGATTTATTAGATGAATGAATCGTGGATAATTTTTTTAAATCATGAATTTTTCTGCAATAATTTGCATTTTATTTTCGACGAACAACCGTAAGGTATCGAAGAGCGTAAATTATTACAGAATTTCCTCTTCCTAGTGGAGTCCAAGTTGAAAACAAACCCTCAATTTCCCAAAATTTAGGCGAAAATAGTGGTATTAATGGCGATGTGTTAACTAATGACATGTGATTTTGGAAAATAGTCCCAGAAAGGTATTTTTACGAAAAAGTTAGCGGCAAATGAGTCCAAAAAGTCTGTAATCAAATTCAAAATAAATTATTTTCTTTTTTAGGGGTAAAAATTTGCAGTGAAAATGGAAACCTCTAAATTTTCACTTTCACATAAAGTCAAAATACTTTTTCCGCGCCCTAGTAATGAAATTTTGCCTGAAGTAGACGATGGGCAAGCACAATATAGGAATCTCAAGGGGATTTCAAGGAAAGATCAGATTCAGACATTTGGTGGGTTATTGAGGATATTTTCCCAGTTTTCATCGATATCCATTGAGGCTATCTCCGTCCCATGCTAAACTCAAGTTAATACCCAGCAAAACTTTTAAATAAACCGCTAATGACGAAATATCACGATTTTTCGCACTTCGTATGCTGCGTGCTATGCTGGCCGATATAAAGTGCTCAAGTTATAATGCGTACTTAATTTTAAAACAGTTATAGCGGGCATTGGGTCATTCCGTGTCAAATCAACTACTCTCTACGCCCACCATCTTAGATTTTGGTAATTTTTCTCATCATCATGTGATAACCGTAGTTTAGAAAAATTCTGTGTATTTGGCTCAGATACTTTCCATGAATCGATCATTTGTACCGAGTCACGGAAGAAAATTCAGCCCGTTGGTAAAATTATGCCTATCAGCCATCTTTGCAACGCTGCAAAAACGAAAGTAATTAAGCTAGAGTAACGAAACTCGCAGATTTTGTATTTATGTAACTCAAGTTTTTAAAAATCATGTTACAAAGATTGTCTCATATACAATTTTTGTGTGACAAGCATTCAAACGTGGGTGTTTATTAAAATCTCCTCCAGAAAGTGGCATTTTCATGATGTGCATGTAAAAACCACATTTAACATGATAAGCCATAAAAGTTGGAAGTTCTGTTACCTCTAATAAATACTTTGAGTTGTTATATCGTTAGGAACAATTTTGGACGTATCGGTTGATACATTTACTTGGTAAGGGTTGTATTTTTACGCTTGGTCCAGAATGAGACACTCAATCACCAAATGAAAATAAACGCTCGAGCTACTCGCCGCGAAAAATCGTCGACCAACATGACTTCATGCCCTTTAGGCCGGCCAGCTATGCCACATCCCCCTGGCCATTATCCGCATGATTTCCGATTTAAGAAATATTTTTCAGTGGATTCCTTTTGATTTTTTTAGATATCCATTTATTCTCTGGCCATATGCTAGAAGAAACTTTACCGTGACGGTTTATGAAAGGTGTTTTCCTAAAAAATAAGATGTAAGCTATGTAAACGATTAGTCTAGCTCCAAAAATCCTTATCAATCCGCTTAGAATGGCGGATAGTTTTTTCTTTAATTAAAACCTCGGATGATTCAATAAGAGTAATGAAAAAAGGGTTCATGAAATTAACATCATAAGATGGTGATTGAAAACACAAAATACAGCGAAGTATTTTGGTGAACAAATAATACCCAAGGTGATGCATTCTCTAAATGACTATGTTACGAAAAAGGTGTGAATAGACACTGCTACTCAAATAATGTAAATGACATATTCTCATTAGTTTTTTAAAGGTGTTTAATGGAGCTATTCTTTGAAACAGTTACACATCAAACACAAGATGAGCTTGGTAGGAGCGTACATGTAATTTTGATGTGATATAAAACAAAAATATGGGATTTCAAAATAAGTTGCATTTGCTAAAATACTTTCAGCAATAATTATACGCAAAGTCTATAGGACAATAAATTATAACAGAAATGAAATAAAATTTGCACAGAAAAAAATGCACAACAATAAAATCTTAAAATTGGATGGAAAACATTGTAAATGTACTTAAATGCAAATACTTACGGTATTGTCAAAAATCTTGTGAAAGTCGAGATTTGCGATGTTTTTACTGATTTCAGCTGCTTATCAGGAGCTTAGAATTTTATTTTACGATAATGTTTTAATAATTCATTAATGGATGCCGATACCACCATTTTTATGACATGCGAACATGAGCCACTGTTTGGACAGACATCCCTAACTAACAAATCACTTCCAATCAAGCTATCCGTAGTTATGGTAGTTTCCACTTATCTTTGATCTTCTACCTTAAAAATTTACCCTTCTAACACCGGTCCAACCAGACATCTACCCTACTACAGCGTGACTGCTTCTCCTCTCTGATGCTACTGACCGCGCTGACCATGATAGGTTTTGGATGTAGTAGTTCACAACGATATAATTTTCTAATTCTTAGGCAACACGTTCATCTAAAAACGTCTGCCACCTTTAGTTACTTGCATAAATCATACTTAAGTCTTTTAAGGACATCATATAAACAATATCCCCAAAAATAATAAATAATGTGCAATCCATCATTAACAGCCAAGTAATCATCTTCTGATGAGGGAAGAATTTGTCTAAATTTATCAATTGGAAAATAATTCCATTTGAAATTATTCCATATCGAATCTACATAAAAAATATGGACTGGGGTGACACGCGATTTTAAAGGTTTTATTGAAGCTCTCGCTATGCTGCTAAGTCCTCATTTTTTTCCACCCCAAATATTTGACGGAAAGAAATCTGGTACTGCTATCCTGACAGCTGCCTATATTTACCAAATGTATTTTCTAGTATATCTAAGGAATATTATCTGGAATTTACCTGGTAGTAAAGATAATGTTAGTCCTCGTTCCTCCTTACAATAATTTACCAAATTTATCAGCGCATGCGTTGATAACATGGATGCATATAGTGTCTCTGGAGTTACATACCCCTCCTTTAACTTGTTTCCTATCGCTGAAGTCACGAAAGAAAAATCTCAAGGAATTAAAATTTTCCATCTTCTACAGTCTTGGTCGGTGGTTCTTGCATGTCATCATTAATAGTCTCCGACCCTTTAGAGATATTTTTACATTTACAATTTTCCCTGAAGTGGTTATAATTTCCATAAATTCAGCCGCCTCCTCATACTTTCTTGTGTAATTTTCAAATCCTAGAATTCTTGCCGCCTCAACTCGTTAAGTCAAGTTCCTTAAAAACTTCTACATCCAAATTTGAAGGCCAAAGCTCACATGGCCACACTGCAAGAGTTAATGAGATTCCAGATCATAAGTTTTTCTTCGCACTTGGAAAGAAGCATCCCATACTTCGTTTGATGATTCAGATAATTTTGGGCAAATGGAATTCTTGTTCGATTTTTTTATGGTTGAACAAGTTATTTGGAATGCATTTCAATGAATTTTCACTATCGACTACCTACCTAAAAAGTATGAACGAATACAGTTTAAAGAATGTTGGTACGGATGCTATTGGTTGAATTTATACAGCAAAAAAATACACTGCTTTCCTATTAATTGTACTATTGTCGGTAATTACGGCATTTACTTTAAATATATTTTTTCCAGGCTAATGTTAACTTTTTCAAGCCCATCATGTAGAACTTGTGCATTTATTAAGAAGATAGGTAAGAGGCGCACTACTTCTTTGTATGGGGACACAGTGCTACTAATCTTCTACTAATCATAAACACGTGCGCAGATGATGATTATTTTTCTGAATAAAATGAAGCGCTTACTAGTAGAAGCTTCTTCCCTAGTAGTCCAAGTATTACGTCGTGAGAATTTCATCTACCTCGAGAGTTATTATCAAGTCAAAAGGCGTTAAAAGACTTTAAAACGAAAATATACTACTTGGCTACAGATATTTCGTTTTATGCAGCCAAAAATATCGTTGTTCATATGTTTTTGACTCTGGAACAACATTCAGCATGGAGAAAATCCTCCGAATAGTACATGGATGAGAAGAAATTATTTTCCCTAACGCTCTCAAGATTATATACGCAGATGGCAAAACAAAATGAAGGAGCGAAAAAATCCTTTTCCTAAAATACCTCATCTTCTGGTAGGTATCGGAGCATGAGTCTGGTTTTGAGTAACTGAATGTGTAATAAATAAATAAATCATTAACACCTTTGTAATAATTACTTCCCTCGATGATGGATTCTTCTACCTGAATGAGAAATAGAAATATAACTCTCATGACTTACCCAACTCGTGAAAAGTGGGTGACATAATCATTTTTTATTTTAATCCTTGTTTCTTATTTCTTTTAATGACCTTATTGAGATGATTTTTGCCGTTAAACTTCACTTTCCCTCAATCGATTTCATTTTTGAAATGCGGTTTAGGATATGGATGAACATCCCATCTCTACTGCCTCTTTTTACGTCTTCTTATCTAAATTTCTTCACTCATTATTCATCATTCACGACCTTATGTGCCACATTTGCCTAAGTATTCTGAGTTAGTTTTCATTGAGATGCCTCAATACCAGAAAAGCGCTGTAGAGTTGTTAATCTCCGTCATAAACTTTTCAGGCCCTATGTCCCATATGCTGTACATAAAAAGAATTTTTTTATTTGCCTTGTCTCAGCGTATTCAGTCGTAAATTCGTAACGAAATGCATGACATTTTTGGAAATTAATTGTAGGATAATCATTCCAGAGCACGTATTGGTGGAAGAAGTCGGTGCTACTTGAGCAGTACTCGAAATCAGCATTACTGATACGAATAAGACTCGTTGTATCGCACTGATATCAGTAAATATTGAATTGAAATTTCAGTTTTTATGCTTTTTCCGTAGTTTCCACCCTATTATTCTATTATGAAAGCATTTTGTCTGAATTAACATTGAAAAAAGTCCAACTTACTCAAGATTTTTGCATAACTAAGTACTGTAATTAAAATGTGAATCCTGGAAATGATTTTAATGATTAACGAGGGTAAATTTCCCCAACGGGTAACATTACCTTCTGAAGACGTCAGTAGTAAATTAGATAAAGTAATGGTAATCTCCATTTGAAGGTCTAAGATTACAAAACGTATAGCACTGCCAGCCTACTATATATCTGGATATTTCCCCCTTGCATCAGAAGAGGGTAATACTCCTGCATCACCAGCTGTCCCCCACGTATCGTAATCAACATTCGTATTGAATAACTGAGTGGGTTAATCTTGTTTCCACAGGTGGAGTTTTTCGAAAAATTTTCAACTACTTCTTCCCTCGGGAAGATTCGACGGAGCGGCGTGCATCTTATACACCATCAGAGGACGATTCTGGTAACGACTGGTCAGAATCGAAACCCACGAAAACCGTTGACGGAGATGCCATTTTGGACGACTGGGTAAGCCTCGCTGCAGTCGTCAAATTTGTGATCGTGTCATTTTGCTTTTCTGGCTTACATTACGTGAATAATTTTCCCTGTATTATAAAACGAGTAAGTTATTCAATCACATAGCCATATAGGTAGAGTTTTGAACCTCTGTATCTCAAGATGGTATTTAATTGCAATGCACAGTTTTATACTTTTGTGTTCGAGTTTATAAGAAATCGATGATGGGAGATGCAACGTTCGGGTCGACTGTCTTACCTATGGTTTGCATTTTCAGAATGCGCACATTGCACTCAAATGTCTGCATTTTTTCGTGGATCATGGTTTTTTTGTTTAATGTAATCAAACTCTCCATGGAGTTTATGGCAAGATAGTATTGTCAATTGGCCAACGAGAGATATTTCCAAGATTTTTGGCTTAATTCTAAAGTAGGTCTTGATGAGGGATTAAGCCATGCAAAAATTTTAGCCCATATTAACAGTTATTTTGAAGTTTCTCACGAAAAAGTGATTTTCGAACTTTTTGTAAAGCATACCTTTTTTGTAAAAAAATGAGGAGTTGAAAAATATAATTTTAGAACTTCACCTGGGGAGTTATGGGATATTTATTAATTTTTTGTTTTATTTCTCTCACAAAAGCTTTGAAACATTCAAAAATTTATTTCACCATGTAAGAGCTAACGCACAATAGCAGGAAAAATTTGAGATAGTGCGCTTAACTCTCAGGCATCTGAGAAAATAAATCAGCTAATTTATACATAGTATTAGAACATAGTTGAAAAAAAAAATATGGAGTACCGTCGCATTTTGCGAGTCGTCAAGGCTGTATTAGCCACATACGGTTGCTAGGCATATTGATCCACAAACCATTTCTAAAAAAATATGCTACAGACTACATGGGAATAAAGATTGAGTTCTTTCCGGGCGAATAAACTTCGTAAAATGTTCTCGGTATCGCCACCGGGTGAGGAACTGCATAACTGACGACGTTTCGATGTCGGACTCGGCCATCGTCCTCAGGGCTGTGAAGGCTCAAAGCTTCATTCACAGCCCTGAGGACGATGACCGAGTCGGACATCGAAACGTTGGCAGTTATACATGAGAATGGTGAACGTTATTTTTCCTTTTACAGCAGACTCCCGATTTTCCGGCTTCGGTTTATCCGTGTTACGGATTATCCGTTCACGAGTTCACGCTACTACGACGATTTCCGGGATTTTTTAAATAAATAATTTGGAAGCAAAAAACCAGGATATTTGCATTTTAATATAAGGCTACACTCGGATTATTATTTCCCTTAAATGGAATTTCCCTTTCCCGTAAAATGGTAAGTAGTGAGGAAATGGCGATTATGGCCAGAAGGTCATCTAGATAAAAAATACGTCATTTTACAGTTGACAAGGCACGCGCGTTGGCAACGTGACTAACTAAATTTACGCAACATCTCCTTCAATATTAACAATTTTTAAAAATAAATGCTTTCAAGTGAAAGAGCAACTAATTTTAGGTATAAAAGGTCCCTTTCACTTTTTTGAGACGGGTAATAGTTATGAAGATAAATTGTATCTAACCTATGAAACAAATTTTGACTATATGGCAAATAGCAATAACTTTGTTAATATTTGAGCTATGATCACCATTCAAATTTGTATCAGCAACACTTAAAGTCTTGATTAATTTGCCGTTTCCAAAATTCCGCCACCATAGCCGCAAATGGTGCGTCTCAGAAGCCACCTCAAAAATTGATCATTTATAGTGGGATGAGGTGAGTGAAGTGATAGGAATAATCTCATGCATTGCCAAGGGGATGGGTAGCGTACGCCTATGCCCCGCCCCTGCTTTTCCCCATTCCACACTACCTTCTCAGCAGTATATAAGGCGGAGCAGACCTTCAGTAAATTACCAGCGGCCTGGGAAGTAGTCCCAGGCTATCGGTCCAACATCTCAACGTGTAGGTTCTTTACAACTGAATGCTGAACGAATTCTGGAAGAATCGTCGGAGACTCGGACCCCGGAGGAATTTACAACTAAATGCTGAACGAATTCTGGAAGAATCGTCGGAGACTCGGACCCCGGAGGAATCTGTAGCAGAGGGGTAAGTATGATCCGTAAAACTGAGTTTTTCGGATTTTTCTATTTTTATATTTTTTCTAGAACCGTAAAAATATACGGTTGGCTCATATTCAGTGCCTACCATCAATCCCCCGGTAAAAAATCCAAGTTTCCCTTATAGAATATTCAGAGAAGCAGTTTGTAGTCCTAGGACCAAAAAACCCGAAATTTTCGGGAATTATTCTTAATAACCCGGTTATTTGAAGATATATCAAAATTTACCAAAGTATAAAAGTTATCCACTTTTCAAATGCCTATCCGATGCAGACAAAAACATTTGGATAAGTCCGTCACGGTTCAGGGTATCGATAATACGTACCTTTATTTTCGAGCATACGGTTTTGGACCTTATGACCAAAATTGTTCACCTACTAGTTCTAAATAGAACTGTATAATTTTTTGGGTCAATTTCCCGGTCTTCACGTGAAAATTCGGCAACTTAGTTGTTTAGGTATTAGGCGAACATACACAGGCAGGTGGCGTTATGGAACTGTCTCTTATATCTCCGTTATATGGAAAGATACAACTATACTTCAAGTTCAAAAAATGTTTCTCTCTCGATTAGCCATCTGATGAGCCCAATCAATTTTGACACAGCTGTAATGGTTACGATTCAGGGTACACATATACCCTTAAATATGAGAAATCAAAGAAGAGTTGTTTTTTATAATATTTACCCCAATTTATTTCGAATATAGTCCAACATTTAGTTTTGACCTATCTTGTATTTTAACACTCTAAAATTGACGAGTTCCGAAAATTCTGTACTTAGAAATTTTCTGCTCATCTAGAATATAAGAAAATATTTTATATCTTCGCTATTTGAAAAGATACCGCTTTACTTTAAATTTAAGAAACATTTATCTCTCAATTTCCCATCTGATGAGCCTAATCATTTTTGTGACAGCCCTAAGGGTTAGGATTCAGGGTACCCATGTACCCTTAAATATGAGAAATCAAAGAAGAGTTGTTTTTTATAATATTCAGCCAAATTTATTTATTATATAGTCCAACATTTAGTTTTGACCTATCTTACATTTTTACACTCTAAAATTGACGATTTACGAAAATTCTATACTAAAAAATATTCGACTTTCTAGAAATTAATAAAATAATTTATACCTCTGTTATTTGAAAACATTCTGCTCTTTATCTCAAGGTAAACAGATAGAAATAAAAGACGTTTCATTATTCAATTTTTATTAACTTTTTTTCATTTATATATATATATAAAATTTATCTTCTCCATAATTATACTTCATCACCTCCGCCACAGTCAATTTTAAAAAACTTGGGAGGAAGATTCTTCTCTCCACCCCTGAAAACTTTATCCACCCCAATAACCCCGCTCCATATTTGGTGTGGATGGTCTCCAACCTCTCCACTTTATATTTGATGCCCAGCTCCAATTCCTCCTTTTTCAGAAACTCCCCTTTACTCTGAAGGAAGAGGAGCTTCTGACGTATGGATATCTGTATCAAAAAAGAGAGATTGAACAAAAATCTAAATTCATCTCTCTCTTTTTTGATACAGATATCCATACGTCAGAAGCTCCTCCTTCAGAGTAAAGGGGAGTTTCTGAAAAAGGAGGAATTGGAGCTGGGCATCAAATATAAAGTGGAGAGGTTGGAGACCATCCACACCAAATATGGAGCGGGGTTATTGGGGTGGATAAAGTTTTCAGGGGTGGAGAGAAGAATCTTCCTCCCAAGTTTTTTAAAATTGACTGTGGCGGAGGTGATGAAGTATAATTATGGAGAAGATAAATTTTTTATTCTATTTCGGGTTTATTAAATTTCGGGTTTTTTGGTCCTAGGACTACAAACTGCTTCTCTGAATATTCTATAAGGGAAACTTGGATTTTTTACCGGGGGATTGATGGTAGGCACTGAATATGAGCCAACCGTATATTTTTACGGTTCTAGAAAAAATATAAAAATAGAAAAATCCGAAAAACTCAGTTTTACGGATCATACTTACCCCTCTGCTACAGATTCCTCCGGGGTCCGAGTCTCCGACGATTCTTCCAGAATTCGTTCAGCATTTAGTTGTAAATTCCTCCGGGGTCCGAGTCTCCGACGATTCTTCCAGAATTCGTTCAGCATTCAGTTGTAAAGAACCTACACGTTGAGATGTTGGACCGATAGCCTGGGACTACTTCCCAGGCCGCTGGTAATTTACTGAAGGTCTGCTCCGCCTTATATACTGCTGAGAAGGTAGTGTGGAATGGGGAAAAGCAGGGGCGGGGCATAGGCGTACGCTACCCATCCCCTTGGCAATGCATGAGATTATTCCTATCACTTCACTCACCTCATCCCACTATAAATGATCAATTTTTGAGGTGGCTTCTGAGACGCACCATTTGCGGCTATGGTGGCGGAATTTTGGAAACGGCAAATAAATCAAGACTTTAATTGTTGCTGATACAAATTTGAATGGTGATCATAGCTCAAATATTAACAAAGTTATTGCTATTTGCCATATAGTCAAAATTTGTTTCATAGGTTAGATACCATTTATCTTCATAACTATGACTCGTATCAAAAAATTGAAAGGGACCTTTTATACCTAAAATTAGTTGCTCTTTCACTTGAAAGCATTTATTTTTAAAAATTGTTAATATTAAAGGAGATGTTGCGTAAATTTAGTTAGTCACGTTGCCAACGCGCGTGCCTTGTCAACTGTAAAATGACGTATTTTTTATCTAGATGACCTCCTGGCCAGAATCGCCATTTCCCCACTACTATGGTATTCTTTTATTTAATTGCTGACAAGGAATGTTTCAAGCACTAGAATTGCATACAGCAGATTGTTCGTGCCGGCTCTCCCAGGATAAACGGTAGTTTGCTGTAGTCACCAATATTGTTTCAGCCTAACCTGGTTAACATTTTCCTTGTGAATTTCTGATGAACACCTTTTTTTTTTGAAGGAATATACTAGTTATAGCAAGGTTCACTGCTATTCTCATCGATGTGATGTACTCTTTCTTTAGGCGCACATAAAAGTATTTGGATGGAATAGTGAAATGCGGAATTACTGTATGTACGGAGAAAACCATAACTACACTGAACTTAAATGCTGAGCCTAAACCTGCAGTTCATCACGGCACAGCGCAATCGTAAAGATAGCTTAGTAAATTTCGAGGATTCGTCTATGTTGTGGACACAGGTTTTTTTCGAGAACAATTTAGTGGTTGTCTTTTTTAAACCCATCAATGCTTAACTCATTCCGTTAAAAAACATTGTTTCTTCTGCTTATTTTTTTCAATTATTTACTCTCTGAACACGAGGTACTTATTTATACTGTTGCGAACTTTTGGGCCTCAAGGGCTCGATTTTCTGTCTTAGTTTTTCGCCAGCAATCCCGTTTCAAGTATAATCATATTTTTTTATTCCTCTTAAGAAACTGAGCTTTCCTTTCCGAAGGTGCTGGAATTCAATATAAATGTGATTCAATATGTTTTAAACGAATATCCTCTTTTGTCGGTAATATTTAACCACTCATCCAGTGATTAAACCTGAAGGTTTCTGAGGAAAGGTGATGGTAAAGCTAACCCTAGATTAAGCCAGTGGAATGTGACTGCTAACACACTTTCAGTGTAGGTGGACCAGTTTGTCTCCGTGGGCCACCTCGTCCTTAGTGGATTTTTATTGAGAGTGTGCAATGCGAAGTCTATTAAATTCCCTTTAATATTAGGTCAATTTCGTATCTTTCCTGTGATTTTTGAAAAAGCTCCAATGTTCTCCTTGTAAATATCCATTGCAATGATCACCCTATTCGAAGTTATAGTAAATGACGTAAATCTGTAATCTCTATTTTGTAAATGCGAATTATTAGCATCGCTATCACGATTAAATCATTGTCCTCCTGGTGATGGTAGATTTACATTGTGCCAACACCCACGCCTGTTCCCTTAGTCACGGTTAGATTCTCACTCTATCTCACGTTATGACCTCTTCCCTTTCCATCCGTCTATGAATCCCTTTTCTTCCTCTCCTTTAACTGCTCCCTTAAAATTTTCCCTCGTACGCGTATGTTAGTATGATAGACTCGCTTAGTACTCTCTCCATGCCGACCTTTCGCTTCCTCCTCATATTCTCATCTACCACATAGTACTGTCTTGTTCCTTTTCGTCTTCGTCCATTTCTACTTCCACATGGACCCCGCATCCACTGCTCATATACCTCCAGACTTATTTTGCCCTTTTTACACGCTTTTTCTCTACTTGGCTCGTCTGCTTCGTCGCTGGAATCTTGTAGCTGATTTTTAACCCACTTCCCATTGTCAAATCGGCTTGACATTATGCACAATTGCTTACTTCTGTTGATAACACAATGTTAAATTATCAGGCATTTGAAATTGTGTTCCATTCTCCTCTAATTGAGAAGCTTAAGTTCCATCTATAAGTATCATTTTAAATATTCTCAATAGATGGCGTTAGTTCCTTCCAGAACTTTTAAACCTAAAAGTTTTCGAAGGAAATGCGTTCAATTCCAGTCCATTACGTTTTTAAAATTTTAGCTTTTTTATATTACGCAAGCAGTATTTGGTTAAAATAACACTAAATACGATTGTTTAGGAATTAAATATTTTCAGATGCAGTGCCAAAAAGAATGCGAGTCACAAATTTGATTACATGATTCACACCTAAAAAGTAGAAAATAAAGATTTGAGAAGACGCTTTTTCCAGAGACAGTGTGAAATGCACTTCGAAGTAAAAAAAAGATTTTCATCACTCGGAAAATGAAGCATAATTACTAATCCTTACCTATCATCCTCTTCTACATTCATTTCTAATGAACCTAACCAGCACTTAGCTGGGTAGCTATATGTAGCGAGGTTGTCAATACATGACAGTAGAGTTTTATCGAGTTGTACTTAATATAGATTGACCCCGGAGGCAATTACTGCATACTAATGTGAAATAAATAATTTTTTCAAATAGTGTAATATATCTCATTTTCAATTGGTTATTTTTCCCCTGTGGTGATATGAGGTCGCGCACTTTAGGGGGAAATTTTTGTTTATTGGCTGAGCAATGATTCATTATATTAAGCCGTGCGCTCAGAAAAATTAAAAAATGACTATTACCTAATTTCACTGCTATCTTTCACCCGAGACATTCTTCAGCGGTGCATAGTTGTTATCATAGGTGATGAGTTATCTCAAGCGTCTGATGCATTTCACTCAATTTAGGGTAAAGCCATTGATTCAGATATAATTATGAAAGGTTGATAGTTCTTTATGTTTTTATGCAGTGGCGTAGCTAGGAGTATGCTTTGGGGGGATGAGGGACTTCCCCCCCCCCCCAAGAAATTGGGGTCCGCGAAAATTTTTGAAAAATGACATGCCTGGAAATGCATTTTACATCATTTTGGTACTTTAAAATTTAACTTTAAGGAGATGCAGTTATTACGTATCAAAACTAGGCAATAGTTTTAAAATAATTTTTTTTCTCTGAGGCTTTGGGGGGTGATATATCCTCCTCATCCCCCCTTATAGTTACGCCACGGTTTTTATGTATTAATTAGCGGAAAATAAAACGTTTAATTTAAATAGTACAGAATTTTCATTTATTTGATTTCAGGGAGGTCTTTGCGAAGAGAGTGACTCCAAAAATCCTCGAAAATCGAAGTATATTAGTTTTGGACATCGGAAATGCGCTCAGCCTGAAGATAATCTCAAATCTTTCGCTGAATATCAGTGGAAATATGGTACTGGCGAGTTTACCGATTCAATCGTCAAGGCCGTTGGCTTAGAAAAATCGGGGAAAGAATACGGTGCTCATGAAGATGCGTGCGAAGGACCAACTAATGATGTTGATCCGAACGTGGAGGACGACGTGAAAGATGGTGACCAGTCCTCTACCGAATCGAAACAAGATTTTAACCCAGAAGCAAACGACCCATTGAAATCATCACCTATTCTGCCGGAACTCAGTTCAGACGAGTCCGACAGTGATGACACGGTGCAATTGGACGATGCAGTTTGCGAGGATAAAACACTGGGGGACGAGACTGATGGAGATGTGGAGGACTCTTCAAGACCGTGGTCGTGCCAAATCGATGACCGCCAGGACCCTGCTCCCCTTCCCTCAATGCCGGATTTAAACTCACCCCAAGAAAGGGTGATAGCGCACATGATGACCGTGATACCAATGGATGAGACACCTTCCTCTGGAGGTGGAGACGGCTACTTGGGTGCTTCCGGAATTCCAGAAAGTTTCATCGTGGTGTCTGGAACTCAATTCGTGACACCAGTCAACCAGAACCGCGCCATTGAAGCTGGGCAATCTAGCCTCATGTCCGAGGGGAAGCTTCCCGAGGGGAAGCATCCCAGCCCTCAAAGACCTTGCGGAAATAAGATCAAGAAGCTCATGGACGTCAAGCGCTATTCTACCCTTCATTTCGGTCCTGACTCAAACCCGCCTGACACCCCACCGAGCAGTCCCATCTCGATGAGTGACATGGCCTTCCATTCTGCCAAATCGAGTTCCACGCGCGATGGATACGGTTCTACGGGCGCGGTTTCTTCTACCAGTCGAATACCAGGCTCGCCCTGCTATACAGTTCGACCTGTGAACCCTTTAAATCCGGGTGCAGTGGCCTCTTCACCGAACAGAAAGTTCGTCTTGGTCAAGTGCAAGGACAAGTCCGATCTTTCCAAGTTCCCTGTTGGCTCAACCATCAAGTACACCCCCAGGCAACCGGCCATCTTCGTAAAGAAAAGACAGGAGCGACAGGAGGTTAACAAAAGCTCCAAGGGAGTCTTCGCTACCCCCAAGTCCTCCTCAACCAAAAGCGCGCCAAAGACGGTTTCAGAATGGCCCCGCACTCCACGTCCTGCTGAAAAAGTGCCGGGAAGTCTCCTCGCAAGAATGGCGGGCATCGATCGAGGGAAACAGGAGGAAGGCCGTGCCAAATCTTCGCAGGCACACTTCACACCTTCCCATGTGGCGTCCCAGTCAAAAGCGTCCAAGATGTCCTCTAATGTCACGAGTCGAGATGGGAAGAGGAGTGGATCCGATTTGAATTCGCAAGGTCCATCCAAGAAGGCGAAATTGGGTTCGCATCGTAGTGCTCCTATAAGGCCTCTCCGGAGCAGGATCCCTTCATCTATTCTCAACTCTCCAAGGTCTATGCGCACCAGGAACCCTTCTGTTACCTACAAAAGTTAAGATTTTATTGAATGTGAGAGAAGTCCTGCATTTTTGAGCTACGCTCAAAGAGCAAAACGGTGCCTGATCAAGTAAACATTTCATGTGGCTACCCCGGATCTGTATATCTTCATATAAAATCAGCATGCGCGCATGAAAACCTTCTTTTGTTTACCAAAGTTAAGAGACTTCGCGGAAAGTGAGCAGACTTACGGAGTCATGTATTAGTTCTGAGAAATATTCAAATGATTAGTTCATGATCAAGTGCGAGATCAACTTACGACGTGACACTCCTGTACCTGTGTTTGTGGTGCCAAAAAGTCAGCCCATTTTTCGAGACATTAAATAGAAGTTTATCTGCCTCATCTCTGATTTGATGTAGTCAAGCTCTTTCGAGAAAGAAGGATCATTGGGTTTTTAATTAATATCTTGAGTTTCAATGGCTGGTAGCTGTATTATTAAATTGAACTAAAATATTTCTGCAATAATCCTGTCTCATAGACAATGAATTGATAAGTTTTCTATAGGTTCTGCAGTAATGATGCTGAGGGACCCGTATTAGGTTGCTGGAGAAGTGTAGGTTAGCTCCTTACCTCCTTTCATCCATCTTATCCCATTTTGGTCAAGCAGAAGGAATGTTTTATGAGTTACGGAGCTGTTAATGCCGTTCCACGCAGATGAATCTTGGATTTTTTAAAATGATAATGTTGGCTGTCAAATGTTGGCAGTGGCAATTTTTATGGTCAGCTTAACCTCTCTTTGCAATTTTTAATATTATTCTTCGTCTTTCTTGTACAATATCATGAGTTATTAGTTGATTCTATCAAGTTTTCAGATTATTTTTCTTTTTAATAGCATATTTCCTATTTTTTTGTCGTGGCATGTTGGTAGAAACTTTATGCTTCATCACAGTTGTATTATTTGTCAATTTTTACTACCGCATGTTGAAGTGAATTCAAAGTTTGAATGAAGTTTGTGTATTTATTTTGTTGTTGTCTTTCTTTTGCTTCGGCGAGGCCGGTATTTTGATCATATACTCAATATGTTAAGATTTTTATAAATTTTTGTTGAGTATTTTTCAGATTGATCTCAATAGATGGGCAATTTATTTCTTTGGTTTTAAGAGTTTTTTTTGCATGGATTTATGATTTTCATTAAAGAGTTTTTAACCCATAACTAAGTGGTGTTTTATTTCATGCAGAATTACCCGGCGATGTAGTAAGTAGCTGAATAAATATCATGTTAATCTTATTGTCCCCCTTTCAATAAAAATGTGTTGCTTATTTTTTCAAGCAATACTTTTTAGAACTATATTACAATCATTCCATTTTCGGGATTTACTGTGAATTGAATATGTAATACATTCTATATATATAAGACTCGGTCTCAGGCGTTACTTTGTGGAATTGCTTCATGTTAAATGAAATAAAATCACTATGTTTTATTCCACACTTTATTTTAAATCGTACGACCAGTTTCAACACTTACAATAGGGTGGTTTCCTATTATTTTTTTATTGCCTAAATCGAAAGATTATTACTCCTGGAGTACGTATTTCACGCTTTTAGATTTTTAAATGACGGTATCTATTTTTCGCGATCAAATGAAAAGTGAAAAATTTCAAGCGCGCGAAAACGCGACGCGTAAGTAGGAATGAAGGGACAAAGTCCGTACGACGCATTTCTGGTTCCCCCTCCCGCCTGGTAGGTGACCTTGATCGAGGCTCTGAGCGCTGATAGGACGCAGGATGCTAACGGGTAGCTGAGTACCTTCCTGTCTGGTAGCGCATGGCTTAAAAAAGGTTTATTAATACCTTATCAAGCGAAGAAAACTTTCCGACCTTAGCCAGTTTTAATAGGTGATTATTAAGACATGTTTCCCTGAGCTCTGTGACTCATGCATGCATTGGTAGCCTCTGACGATGCATAACTCCTATCCTCTCGTGTAGAAACTAGGTCCCTGTGGCGTCACGTGGAGTGGAATCGCATGGGCGCCAATCTGGCCTTTTTCAAATGTGGATAAAATTTGACCCTTGCCATTCGTCTAAACCGGTTTTTCAAAAACCAAATAATTTGTGTATTATGAATACACTAATGGTGGGTAACGAATCGCCATCAATGCCTTTTGTTTTCTTTGATGAAGGAAACTACCCTATTAGTGTTATCATCTTCTGATGATAACACTAAGTGTTGAAACCGGTCGTACGTTTTAAAATAAAGTGTGGAATAAAACATAGTGATTTTATTTCATTTAACTCTGCAGGCAATTGTTCTATTAAGGTAAGTTACAAGTTGGCAACTGGCCAGGTGGTAACATGTATATACAAAAAAGAAAAACACAGCATCCCCACAAAGTCACATATCAACTAGACAGTTGTACAAATTTTAAAATTTCTAAAAAATTAAATACTTTTTCAGCTTTTTCTTAAATATTTTTACATTACTAGGAAATGGCTCAAATAACAAATAATTAACATTCTATATATAATTAAATATGAATTTATATGTAATGCTGTTTGGATGGAAATGATCTTATGTGCGTATAAGTTGTGTTTACTGGGTAAAATAGTCTCGAACGCAACATTTGCGCTGAAAATTAAAATGAACTGGCTTGAGAAAGGGGGAAATAAAGAGCTGCGGTATATGTGTATACCAATCTTAGGAAAGTTGAGCAATGAATGGCCACATGGCCTATGTATGATGGACATGCAGGTTCTTCTTCAGCCGCTAAATAGGAAATGTATTATTCGCTGTTGATTCCATATTTTTCATTTGAATATGTTGTCTTTAGCCGTTGGTTTACCGAAAATTCATTCGCTGGCTGGGTATCATTGAAAATACTAGGGATGAGTCGATTCCACTTTTATTCCGATTATTTCACATCGATACTAGATTCCGATTCCATCGATTCTCGTTCGTACTAAAAGGTGGGATATTCATTTCTCATTAGTATTGCTGTCATTAACATTTAGGAATTGAATGCATTAAAATGAAAAAGACAATTTAGTGGCCCAAAAAGTGTATAATTATTAAAAATATTAGTATAATATTATATACTAAAATATAATAGAAGTAGGTACATGGAATATATAATACTAAAATGTCTTTTAGTAATATATCTTCAACTTAAATAATACAATAAAGGGTTTTACTTTTTCAGGCATAAGTTTTTAACTTAAAAATATGCAGTGCACAATGGCTCAGGTGTGTGGCGGCCTTAATGCTCCAAACTTATCGTCGATTTTCAAAATGTTTATCTTCCTGGAATCAATGGAATAGGAATCGACGTAAGGCAATCGATTTTTGAATCCGATTCCGTGCCCGAGAATAGGTGGAATCGAGAATCGACTCGTCCCCAGAAAATACTTTTAATTCTTTTATCTTCACCTGGGATTGTTAAAAATGTTACGTATAATTAAAACTATGTATAAAAGGTGCAGCAGGTTGAAATAGACATTAGGCCTTCTATTTTTTACAAATTTTTATTGAGATTTCAAAGTTGATTCTTGGCCAAATTTGGCTATGCATAGTTACAAATGGATATTGTTTCTCTTTTCATGGGACATAGAACAATTTTATTTCTTTGGTCATTTACTCACCATGAATTACATTCGCCGTTCACGAAGAAATTAATTTTTCGAGGTGTACCTAGATGTCAACAATTTTAATTGCTAGAAATAAATATGAAAGTGTAGTACGTAAAATAACTAAAAACTGAATAATCGACTGAATTCTACGGATCACCTCAGCGTGATAAATAGTAATGGAATTTCGACTCCTAATCTCATGGATTGAAAATAATTTCTCTCGTTTATTTAAAAAATGTATTTTCCTCTACGGATTGTTTTACCGTTTCCACGAATATTAATGTAGCTGGTACATTTTTTTTTGAATTTATGTATATCTTTCACGTATGTAGCTCTTGAATTGGTAAAACCACAGCTTTCGTGACGTAAGGCGAACGAATTTAATATGAAATGTGTGACAGGTTATGTTTTTGGGCATTTCCATGAAAAAGTCAACTTTTTCTCTCAAGTTAATATCTAGGCTGGAAATATTTTATCTTCGCGAATCAACAGCTAAATGATTGAATTTTATGAAATCATTATTTGAAACATTATTCAGTCCCTTATTAAAAGTTTTCAAATTATACTTCGACTCGAGTTTTGAAGATGCTTTAAATCATCACACTTGAGAGGTTGACCTGGCAGTATTTCCGTCACATGTTAATTTTGGGCATATTTAGAAGGTATTTCGATAATTAATTTTGTCTCTGTACGTGAAAATCACCTCCATTAATGTTTTTTTGATCATGCATAGTTAGAAGGTTTGCAATTTTTTTATTTTAAAATTTTATCAAAATATCCTAATGCATAGTTTTCTCTTAAGGTAATTCCTTCACAAACGGAATTTCCCTCTTAATAGCTCGAAAGTCACCTTTTTTCTCATTCAAATGTTAGAGGTAATGCCTCGTAATGTGGTACTTTCAATTATAGAGCGAGCAACAAATAGCGAATAAACGAGTAGATAGTAAGTAACGAATGAGCCAGTGGAAATTTTGGAGCAAATGAGTGAATACGGTCGTGCTTAAAGTTAGCTAAAAGAAGATTTGATATTGCAACGAGCTTAAATGGTAGTGCTGATAATGATGTGTTTTTGCTATTTTGGAAGTAAGTTGTTTACATCGAGAGGTTAAGTACATTAAAATATGCTTGATCTCCTGGTGAACATAAATACTGAGTACCTCAGAGTCAAGTTCCTTTCCATCATCCCAATAAAGTTTTGAGTATTGTTCCAACAAATCATTGATTCAAATGGCTTCCCTATTCTTTTAATTTTTTCTGTTGATGTTGGTACCTTGCTGCAATTTACTACAAAATTCTTATGTATGGGTACTTTTGCTTAATAAAATAACTTCTTTTCCATAAAATGAAGGATTAAAAAAAACGGAAATTCAGAGAAATCGAAATATACTACCTCCTCCTGATATGCCCACAACAAACTCTTTTTTAATACTATCTCCTCCTGATGTGGTCGTAAAAACAGTTGAACCTATGTTTGCAGTTTCCACATCACTTAATTACTCGCAGAGAGTATTCACCGTACTTCTTGGTCGCTTTCCTCACTACGGAATTATCGAGTTCCTAGTCTTAATTTTTCGATCACGAGTATAACAACTGGATCGTCTGGTGAGGGCGCTGCATGTGAATTGCAGATATCCACTTGTTATAAATTCCTCCAAGGGATCCCAAGCCCGTCATTATCGCTCTCCACGCTCTGTGTTATAACCAAGCTTTTCAAAAGGTAAAAATGTGTGAACTGGTGCTTCTAAGTTTTGAACATGATTTCAAGAATTCCGTATTTTATCCACTTCGTCTAGAGGTGCAGTGTTTACCACTATGTGGAAATAACGGAACGTAATTTAATCACTGACAACCGAGCTGCATTCTTAAGGTGAAACCCATCTAGGAACGGTTGAAAGAATAATATTTTTGGTCATAAAGTAAATGGTCATATTTTAATTGTGAACATGTACCTAAGGCTCGTGTTTGTTGGGGGCATATTTGTGGTATAAGTGTCTTAGCGTTATTGGATAGGGAAATTTATTCGTCTCCCTTGAACCCCAGTAGAGAAACCAGCATTTACATTATTGAAACAAACCAGTGAGTGGTACCAACGACGAAATACCGCGCTAAGCGATGACGGAGTGATCAAAGAGGACTGGATCAAAGAAAGACGAAGCCATAACGGATTGGAGAAATGAATATAAGGTGAGTGGAAGGAATGGTAATTATTTGGTGGCTATGTCCAGAGGTTGAAAGGGCCGATCGAGGTTAAGATAGCATATTGAAGTTGAATAGCCTCCATGTGTCATATTCGGGGACTCATCCATCAACAATGTCAATGTTCATGCCCGACAGCAGGCAGTTCGAAATGGAGAATAAAGTTTTGGTGTCTTCCGGGCGATTCAATGGACAAAGTTTTCTTGAGTTCCCTTCCAGCTGGGCCAGGAGTTATCCGACGCTTCTAGGTCCGTCACATTCCTCGTCATCGGAGAATTAAGGCTGACGACGCGGCACCGAACGTGAAGCTAAGAGGACTAAGATAAATATGCTTATGATAACAAAAAGGAGAATCCAGCCCATCCCGTAGAAACCTGATTTGTGCTCTACTGGGCGCAGTTTTAGTCGATTTTCAGAAACATCTGCAGCGCGGCAATGAGGGCAGAGCGAACCAGTGGCGCAGCGAGGGGGGTTTTGGGGTTAAAACCCCCCCAGAGCTCAGAGAAATTTTTAAGTTCAACCCATATTACTTAATTTCATTGGTTTTAAAAATAGAGTATTGTAAGGATTAATAAAACATCCCTCAGAAAGCCGTTAACCTCACCATTTTGAACAATTTATCTATAAAATTCCGCAATATATTAATCTCGTACCTACCGCTTATCCTGGTGGGTATACCATACCCCACACACCCCGTCGTTAGTTCCACCTAAAACCCCCCAGACTTAATTCCAAGCTGCGCCCCTGGAGCGAACTATTTATTTTCAGTAGATACAGTAGATGGTAAATTCGCGAGGAATGCCATTTAAAAGTATTGAATCCGATGTATATAATGACGGATGAATATATGACGGATATAATTTTCGGTGTAGAGCCCGAAGTATATCCGATTTCCCTGTGGAAACCGATCGCTCTGCGGTGAGCGACGAGAATGGCGGCTTCAGTAAACCCAACTGAAGAATCTTCCTCAAATTTTAATATTCTTTCGTGAAGTCTTAGAGAATCCCCGAACGAAAGCAAAGTCTTAGGTGACCAAGGGAGAGCACCTAGCCCACCCCTAGCTTTAATGTGTGAAATTCACTCGCCTGTGGCTTAGTCCACGGTGAGCTCTACCCTCATCTATCCCAACTAACCTGCAGGTTGATTCTCAGGCCGTGATTTAGAGCAAATCCTATGTGATGCCCCTGGGCACTCCCAAACTCAAAACCCCAGAGTGCGAGGCAACTCTGAAACAGATGCTAGCCATCCTTCCTCGGAAGTGCGAAATTCATAAAGCTTTGGCTAAGTCTGGGGCGAGCTCAACCCAAACAAATCAAAACCAAACTTCATGTCGTAACCACGAATATTACATTACATTAGAGGATTCTAAAGTCCGCCGCTAGAATTGATGTCGCTACGCGGGCATTAAAATCAGATTTCAAAATCGCCAGTCGCATCGCTACCAGGTATCTATATCCAGGCGTCCAGGCATCAATAACTTGTAACTGAGCCAATAAATTATATAAGCAACACATTTAACGCATACGAGACGATTGTCATCTAAAACAGACCACTGCCACTGCTGTTAATGGAGAGTCACGCAGAACGAGATACAGCTGCCTAGTGGCGCCGCCGAAAAAATGCCCGCGAAACGGCAATAGGAATAACACTTAACCGCCGTGTTCTTGGACCTGCTTTCGTGGAGTCCCCGTGCTCGTGACACTTATCGAGTGAGTGATGCCGAACGTGACGGACCTCGAAACTTCGGGTACTGTGGAGCCTCTCACACGGTTGGATACCCGAGAAAACTTTCTCCGGCGTGTGGTGTCCGATGCGTTGCCTACTGTCTCGCCGCGGGTGTCGGCCGGTCCCTCCTGGGTGCGGGCGTCGGTGCCACCTGCTTGGTCTGCCTCCGCTGGTGCAGGACGAGCGACGGGGAGTCGCCGGCCCTGGAGACGAGGCCTGCATGGATCATGGCGAGGCACGTGGCGAGCGAGAGGGCGGAGAGGAAGGCTACTGCCGCCAACCCCAGCCGACGGCGCCATCGTCACTCCGCCTCCAAGCGCCCGATGCGAAGCCCGGGCTCGGCCGCCAGTAACAGCAGGAGGTCCTGCCTGCCAAGCAGAGAGAAACGGAAGACATTGAAATTGGGAGGGCCGAAAGAGGCAAGTGTGATTAATTGTCCAAATGAAATATTGCAATTTCTAATTTTACTAATATCCAGCGGTTGTAGTAGTTGTATCGGTTATTAGTTGTTACCAGGCACGTAGCCACTGCTAGCCAGGGAGTACTCTGGGCCCTTCAGCTTCCTCCCCCAGAATTTTTTTGTGGCTTCGTGTGGCACTGCCCGCGATGCATCTGCTAAGGAGGCCACTTCTATTCCAAGGTCATTTCTCGTCTGACACTCCGTTGTTCGTTGCAGTTACATTTCATAATGTCTGGGCAATGTAATGACGAGCTATTACGTTAGCAGCAGTGAGTCTTGGAATAGTTTTTCTGAAAGTATAGGGTATCCTTTCATTTTTTCTAGGTAATCAAAGAATACATGGCACACAATGATGATAGGCATTTCCTACTTTGCCGTGATGGGCAAAGCAGCATTATCATTTTTCAGACAAACACTGCGCTGCGCCTTTGCAAAGACCTTCACTGCCTATTGTAGGTACTGTGTATCTCATTCGAGTCATTGTATCAACTCAATTAGTATATTAGTTTGCTTTCATATACGAAGCAAAGTGCAAATTTTTAAAACAATTTTAAATGAAGCTACATCCAGTTGCCTAGCAAGGAATGCATCTCTCTACTTCATAGTCGGCTATATTTATATCGGGACGGCTATCCGAATTCAACGCTTCTTCCGTTCCATAAAGAGCACATGAGATCCGCAGGATTGGCTCTTTACCTTAAGCTGAATAAGCTCTTAGCTATTACTGGCTGATTAAAGAAAGAGTGAGCAACACTACGCCGCGCCATGGCATCATAGCTACATCTACGTAATACCAGAGAGGATATCCTCGATAATACCCTGCGAGCCACCTCTAGGGTGTTTGGCAGGGGGTGATCAATCACCAACATGCAGCTACTGCCCAGATAGTTAAAAAAACGGTTTTCCTGAATTTTCTCTGATTTCATGTTCGAATTTTAAAAATACCTTTCACTTTATCTGAATGGAACAGCGCTCATGTATGGGGATTTCGTATAAAAATGCTGTACACCAACAGCAGCTAACGTGTGGCAAGGCAGTGATTTTACTTAACATTTAAAAGAGGTGGAATGCCATTTTGAATCATTGATATTCACTGCCACCTTTATTTCACCCTTTTCCCTTTCTGCTGCGCCTCTCTCTATTTAACCGTGTCTCGCTCTCCCTGTGAACAAAGTTCGTTGCTTTTTAGTAAGCTAATTATAGTTGGGATTACACGAAAAATTATTGCGTGGAATTGCGGAATTCTGAGACCCCGATGACCCCGCTGTGAACGATTTATCATCACACGGAGAAGTATTAGCGGCGAAACGAGGACAAAAATTCAGAAAATGATACAGTGGTCAAACTAAAATAAATATTCGTATAAATGTTTCACGTAATTTATCATGAAAATCCAAAAACCTCAACCCAAACATTTGACAATTAAGCCTGAAAAAATTATGTTAAAGAGAAAGGGGTCAATTTCTTGCGTGCCACGCTTTTTTAGTGTTAAGACTGTCCAATTCAAGCGAAAATAACTTCAACCTGAAGACGCCTAATCGCGATACAATAATCGCGCCTAATAACGTATCGCGAAACTGTTGTCACTAGCTACATAAACGCGGTGAAAACCTGAAGGAAGGAAGTAGAATTAATTGTTTTTCACCGTGTTAGCCTTCGCATAAATAACCTATTTTGATTTTTCCACCCATTTTAGAACCTTGCATGAGACATATGATTACCCATTCCTTTTAAACGAAATACATTTTAAGCCCTTCACTTTGGCTGCATGAATATGCGCAACTACAGGGCTCTTAAACGTAATTAGGTTTGAAACGTCAATTACGGTATCTGGATGCAATTAGCATTTCAAAGCTCAGAGGTAATCATTCAAACGCTTACTAAGGTATTCATTCAAACGCTTACTAAATTGGCATAACTTTTACTTAATGGCTTATGGTGGTAGCGTGGATTAATTACGAAACTATATAGAGGTATTCGTACTGTAATGGTAAAGGGTAAAGCCAGGAGCATGTTCCTACCCATTTAAATTTCGTAAAAATCGTTTTTTTGCTCCGTGGGTTTAATTAGTTTTCTCATCAAATCTTGAAAGATTCAATGACATATTTACCATTGTCAGTTCATAATCATACTTGACTCGCTGTTAGCAAAAAAAATCATTATTTTACCCTTTCGAAGCGCCGAATGATAAACCTTGCCTGGAATATGGTTCGAGTACTTCTTCCCAATTTATATACATTAATAAGTTAAAAATATTTTTTTCCATCTCCCTTCAATTCAAACCTTTTTAGGGTGATTTTGAAAGCGCCAGTAATCACTGAAACGCCTGAAACTGGACTATCTATTTATAAGTTTCACAAGAAACTATTACGACGAAGAAGAAAATAACTTACGAACTGCATTTTCTCTTGTGATGAGTGAGCGAGTGCAACACGGAAATAAACTGTCGTGATTCTTTCTCTGTTGCTGGTTCCCATTGCGAGTCACGTCGGAATGTGGGTCATAATACATTCGTCACGAGGATTTACAACGTGTACATACAGTATGAGGCGCCACAGGAGCGATCAGCTGCTGTTACGGTAAGCTGTGCGATCACTCTAAACAGCCATTGAACTGTTGAATTTATTTTCAACGCTTTGGTCATGTTGCCATTGTGGAACTAGGTTTGTGTTTACGGGAAACTTAATGTAGACATTGATAATTTTGAAACAATGTAACAATGTAAATGTTAACGAGCGTGATGCGCCCGCTCCCAGCGGGCTTCCCCGCTCTTTTCAATGCAGGTCCACAGAGGGATAGGCGCGTTTCTAATTTTTAAATGTAGAAAAAAAAGGGAGGGTCTTATGTACAAATTTAATTGGAATTGTCATGTACAAATTGAGGTCAGAGAACCTCTTTAAACAAAACATTGGAAGTAATTACACTATCCTCTGTTAAACGCACATGCTGACTCATACTTACGTATCAACAGGTGACTTGAATGTGGAATCAGCCGCATTTTGATCAAAGTTATTTAAAGAATGCGAGATATTGTTGCAAATGAACAAATGTATCAGTTTGTGCACCGTTAACGTCAGGAATATTTACTGGTTTTTGTTTTTTTTAATTATTTAAAAACCAATTTTAGGAAACAATAGCAATATTTAGGAAATAAGATATGCCGTCGAATGTTTTCTGATAAATTCTGTGCATTTTGGTACCCTATTTGTAGAGTTTAGTTGCGTATAAGTTGAGAAAAAGGTATATATACAGTAGAAATAATATAGAAGATATTTTCCGCAACATTTGCGAAAAATTTCTTTTTCATTATATTTTATTTTTTACGTTTTTTGCACTTATTATTTTTATCATTGGAAAGTATTATTTTTCTCTGTTTTGCTTACGAGTGGCATTAAAAAAATCACATTTTGATGTAATTTCTTTGCTTTTTCCCATATTAATCATTTTTAATATTTTTATGGAAAAGTTTCTCATTTCACGGAGAATATTTTTAAGAAATCATATTTTGATGATCAAAATGTTTTTTTTTTGTTTACGAAGAATATTTTTAACAAATCATATTTTTATTTTCTTTTCCTTCCATATTTATTTATTTATTTATTACGAAAACAATTTCAATATCTTCAATCATTAAAAGTAGGATGTGCAATATCGTATTGCCATGGTCTGTACATATATGAAGCAGTTTAAAGTGCACCAGCCTGTGTTTATTATAAAAATACTATATTTATTTATATAATATTATAAAAAATTATTATAAAAATAAAAAGGCTCACCTGGCACGCCTTCGTATTTCGCGCAGTTCCTTCAAGGTCACCACTTCTTCTAGACCACCACCACCTCCCTCCTCACTCCCCTCGTCAGAATGCCCTTCAGATCCTCCTCTCAGGTTTCCTGTCGACAGGGATTTCCGGCGGCACTGCGGAAGGAGAACTATGTGATAATTCTCTGCTTACTTTTTGGTTTTTAATTTCTAATTAATTAGACTAGTTGACCAGTTAGACCAGTCTTAAGGACCAGGTGGAAATATATTGATACATGAACTCTTTCTACATCGGTTGATTGGTGTATGAAATAATTAATGAGAGGACTATAAATAATTGTGCACACGTGACCGAATCGATATCATTCATTTCTTCAACTTTCAAATAAATTTTGAGTAATCATACCGAATTGTTTCTATTTGGAAATCTAATGGCCTTGGCATCTGATTTCACTCCTGGGGTCATTCACACCACGTAAAAACATCACCGCAAAATCACGGTTAAGCGTGATTAATAAGTTTGAATGTATGGGTGATATCTATTTTCGCACATAGGATTATAATTATTAATAATATTTCATCATCATTTTAATACATCTACATACTGCTCCGCAAGCCACCTCAATAGGGGTTTGACAAGGGGTATTAGGATACCAGTCGTTAAATATGAGTTGCAAATACTCAAACAAAATTAAGACTAACATTTATTAAAGCCCTTAATGGTTCTGTGGAAAAGGGAATTCCCATATCTATTTGTTCGGCAAAATATCTCTCTTAATTTATCGCTTCTGTTGGACCTGGAATTATTATGAGGCTCTACGATGATGTTCTCCGTGTAGCTCTTTAAGACACATATGCTGAATTGTTCAAGCAATCTAATGTTAGCTAGCGCGCAGCCTCCGAGTCTCCAGCGGCTCCAAGGCTAATTCGCGTATTAACATCTGAGTAACGCTGTCCGTGCAGAGCAGAGCAGTTTCTGTCGAAACGCGCGGCTTCCCTTTGTATTTTATTCAGTTCACGGATTTAGTCCTTCTGCACCGGATCCCATACGCTGTCTGCATATTCCAGGTGTGGTCGGACGAGTGCGATATAGCACCTTTGTTTTACGTTCTCATTCGAAAATCTTCCCACAATACGCTTGACGACTCCTGAATTTTTCAGGGCTCTGCCACAAAGAAGGCAATACAAAAATAGAAGTGGGAAAGAGAACAGAATCTTGTATCGCAAATTGATCAATTAACTAAGGAGAGAAAGGCGAAAGGCTAGGGAAAGGTGGCTAAAGCAGGAGTGTGATGATATCGAAGATCTTGAGAGAAAAGGTCGATGTACTGGGTGTCTAAAAAAGTGGAACATTTTTCACTGGATGGTTGTTAATATTCAGGTAAAATCAGAGTGATTACAAGCAAAGATGGAAGAGAAATATTTGGGGAGAAAGAAATGAGGGAATGATGGAAATAGTAGGTATATATCAGGGCTCCCACTCAACTAGACTATCCCTCGTTGAGCGCTCACTCCAACACCGCCTTTGCTCCTTGCTCAATTCATTACCAGACAATATTGACCCGTTTTTTCTGCTCTTAAACTCATTTATCAAACCTGCCATGTCCCATTCCTCGGCTTATAAATAAACCTCCCTCTCCACCTCCCTTTCCTCGTGCCTTCTATTTCGTTCTTTACTATCTTATGCCACTGCTCTCTGTTCAAATTTTTTATTTTAAAATTTTATGTTTGTTACTGCGTCACTATAAATTGGCAGAAATGCTGTATGTGAGCAACTCCTTAAATAAATAAATAAATAAACCGTGAAAACCTGAAAACCGTGAGTGAGCCGTGAATTTTTTCTACCGTCATAAAACCTGGAAAAAGCCGTGAATTTCGTCATAAAGCATTAAAAATCGCTCAAACTTGATTGTACATCTACGATTGACAAATCAAAAGAAAAATCGATATGTCGATCGTATTTCAAGATCGGTCACGCGCAGACCCTGTCCAAGCACTTATCTGCAAACGTATGTTCGAAGCGCAATTATTGGTCCGTGCGCCATGACGACACATTGACTTTAAGACTGCACCAAAGCTGGAAGACCGGTAAACAGTGATCATAACCCTGGCGAAAATTCACACACTTCTTGACTTCCCTGCCACCCTGGTCCCTCCATTTTCCCACTCACAAGCTTTAGATGGCCCTGTATTCCTTAAACATTATACTGTATTCGTTGCATAAAACATTACATTTTGATGAGTTTTTTTTCATAAAATTTAAATAGCATAACACCATTATTCATAAATTAAGTTGAATTTATACCATTAATCTTAATCAAGTATGTATTCCATGAAAAATCGTAGTATTTTATTTATCCTGTGTTATTTATTAATTAGTTAAATACATTACCCTTTTATCGTGTCACTCTGAATAGCGTCAATGATAACATGGTCGTTAAATGACGTTCTAACCAAGTTAAGCGAAAATCTCACGATCATTTTATCTGTCATTTCCGAATGATCACTATCGCAATCGCTAGAGTGATCACTCGCAAATGATCGTCGCCGGAAATTGTTTTTCGCAATCGCTCTAATGATAAGGATTCCCATCACTTTTTTTCATCACTCGTCCGGTCGCTTTCTCCGTCGCTGAAATCCTTCACTAAAACCCCATATCAGCCAATCAAAACGCATTCCCGTATGGTGCGATTGCAGCGCAACGTTTGACAATCGTGGGAACAAACACGCTGTATATTTTCTTGATGCGGGTTCTCTAACAACGAGCTGTGATATCGGAAGTGATGCGAAAGGCGACGGCGGGAGGGACCGTGTGATTCAGAAAAATGATCACTCGAGCGATCGCTTAAATTCCCGTCGCGAAAAACGATCGCACTAGTGATCACTTTTCGCGTCGAAAGAAAGTGATCGTGTGATTCAGGCTTTATTCAACAATCGAGGTATCATAGGACCTTGCCCACCTTGTATCTAGAGGCGCTGTCCGGCGTGGTCGCTGCGGATGGACTCGACCGCACCGACTTGAGTTGATCCTCGCCCTCCGAGCCCTCCTCATCCTCCTCTGACCTCCTCGCCCCCTCCAGACGCAGTCCTCGGCCGAAGCGATACAAATCAGGACCGCCGACCACCGACACGCTCCCAGACAGAGGGTCCACCACTTTATCCCGACGAACGCTCTTGCTAGTTGAAGGCGATGCCCTCACCCTTCAAGAACAGAAGTATGAGCTGTGTTTCTCATCATTTGGAAACTCCCTGGAATCTCATGGCGCGACGCAGGCGCCAAATTATGAGAGAATATATTTTAAAAAGGATCATATAAAGTCTATGCGTAAACCTGGGCTTAATAACTGTGGTAGGAGGAAAAATGAAGGTTGTAGGGTAGACCGGGGCAATTCCGACACATTAAGACATTTTTAACTTTATGTTTTTTACTAATTTAGTTACATCGTTCATTGAACTATATGCAAATTAGTTCGAATTTTCTACATCCGTATATGTTATGTTAACAAACTAATGTCATTTATGAAGTAAAAAAGTTTTCTGTGACTGTTACCAGATGTCGGTATTTCCCCTGTCACTGGGGTAATTTCGACAGGCCTTTGGGGTAATCCCGACAGTGGTAAAAAAAATAAGAAAATAATTAGATTGCTAATTGTTTATTTGTGATAACGCTATTTACGTAATTATTAGGCATATTGAAGAGCACGGATAAACAAATGAATATTAGAAGGTAAGAAGTACCTACTCTTTCAGAAGGAAATAATTAGCTTGAGGAACAAAAATCACATACTTATGTAGTTTTCAGGCGAATCAAACCCACTGCAATCAGCATGTGCCCATTTCCCACAAAACACACATCTATACCACAGCTCAGTTTTTGTATCAAATTCACCACAAACTAAACACATTTCACTGTTTTACGCTTCATTAAAGCTACATCCTGCAACGTAATTGCTCGCGCAATGTAATAATAATACGTATATCGATGGCTAAGTTCTAATAACAAGTATCTCAAAAATAACAACTTTTCAGGAGAGCAAAAAAACTATTAATTTCTTTTACTTGCACACTGAAATAAAAATCAAAAAGTTCATAAAACTGAAAGGAAGCATTCATTTGCAAATGAAGAGTTGTTTTTGCTTGTATTTTATTTTGTAATGTTATTACACTTTGTTTAAGATACCTGTCTCAAAGCGGTCGAATTTGAGATACGTGTTGTTAGAGTTTAGCCATTGATATGTAGCTCGGTGCATGTTGAGGAGAAATACTGTTGTCAATTTTGAACAACATTGCCGCGATACAACTTAAAAAATATACTTTCACGTTTTTAATTTGTTTTAATTCTTTTTATCCCAAATGAAGTGAATATAATAGTTTTATTTTTAATGTTGAAAAAATGGATTAACCCATTTCCACACATAAAAATTTCTAATTGCGACTACGAAGATATTTAGGCACGTTGCTCCTAATGTTGTCTTTGAAATATATTGATGATGCTGTCTTGTATCTTAATTCATTAAGTTCTTAATTTCTGTAATGATATGATTTTGCATCTTCAGAACGACCCGTAGCCGTATAGCTGCAGTGGGTGGAAACGAGGTTAGAATCTAATGTTATCCGATATCTAGGATTGACCTTAATAGAAATGATGAATATTCAGGACAAGCATATTTTTGGATGAAGGAAAGTTAAAATAATCTATGCAATGCCATTTCCTGTTTTCTTTCATGGTATTGGAATGTAATTTACAGGTTATAGGCGTCAGTGGGCTTCTTTCGACCGGCTTCAAAAGTAAAATAATAATTGGTCATTGTTTAGCAACTTATTTGTGACAGTTTGAATGCAAAAAGGAGTGCGGGTTTTCTTCAAGAGCCTCATATACTCAGAATGGTAGGATGTAGCCAAATGGCTACGGTGGGCATAAATGGATTAAGCACTATTTCATTAATCATAAGCCCTGAGGATGGAATACATTATGTTTCGAAACGTTTGCTGGAAATAAGAAGAGTTATTTTTTATTAACTCCTATCGATACTCGCGATACTGATTGATTTATTAATGAAGAGTTCGATTCTTTATAGTTGCTAGATATATCCGCTGAGGGTGTTTGTATTTTTTACATGTGGCTCATATGGGCGGGCAGCGCTGCTTTCCAAATGGTGGCTTTTCGCCACACTCTTCCAGGGGCGGTCTGGAGTGATTTGGGGCCCTCGGCTGGGGCTCATGATGGGGCCCTCCTCATTCGGGGGACTTCCCCCAGAAAATTTTAGAAAATTGCATGCCCGGAAATGGATTTTGACGCTATTCCGGCTCTTTAGAACTACACGTATAAAAATTAATAAAAATTGCAAGTTCGTCATTAAAAAAATGATAATAGAAAATTTCACGGCTGATAAATTCAAAAAAATGTATTAGGTATGGTTCTATTATCTATTCAGTGAATTTTCTCCTTGAAACTGCACTGGAATATATTTTTTTTAAACTCAAAAATAACCTTTTCGAATGATCCTTTCATAAAAGTATCAAGTTATCATTTATCTTCTAGCAACTTTATAATAATTAGTTTTTATATAATCTTTTACCCTAAGTATGTTGTGAATAAAGTAACTAATGACAACGTAGAATTTTATTATTGCAAAAACTTTGGTTCAGGTATCTGAATCTATTTTTATTACACCTTTCATTTACTAGCTTCACTAAAGACGCGAGCGTTGTGGGGGCCTCCTAATCTCGGGGCCCTCGGCGATAGCCGACCTGGCAGGACCGCCCCTGCCCTCTTCGTCATGCCCTCTGTTTGTCAACAGTAAACGTCATCATACGTGGGGATCGGGTTGGTATGGTGGCTAGAGTGTTGGCTTCCCACCCGGTGGGCTCGGGTTCAAAGCCCGGCAGCGGCAGAGAATTTTCAGAGACTGCCCGATCCCTGCTTGAATGTTGTGTGGAGGATATTTCAAGCGCAACACTTTGTCCGTCGGATGGGACGTTAAGCCGTGGTCCCCTTGGCGCCTTTCGTTAAGAGCAGGCTAATGCCCACGCCGGGCTTCTCTCCACCCTTCCTTACCTAGCCATCCCTCATGGCGCAAATGACCTAAGCTGTCGGTCGCCTCCTCCAAATACCATACCATACCGTCATCATCCGTTAGATCATCAGCGCACCCTGGATCGTAAGCAATAATAACATCCGTAGGTATCTCAAAATAACTCCTCTGCTTAACAGTCTAAAAACTTCACTGAATACCTTTGCTGTTTTCTTTGCCTCCGACTCAACATAAGTTGCTCTCTTATCTCTGTTACAACCAGGGATGGCAAGTGAAACGAAACGAAAATGTTTCGTTTCGACCGGGGGAAACAAAAACACGGGGCCCAGGTTTAGTTTCGTTGCCGCCCGAAATTAAAATCACCGAGGAGTTTATAGTTTCGACCAGGGACGAAACTTTACCCCCGGGAACGAAACTAAATTAATCGAAACTCCGCTGCTCATAGTTAAGTTTCGACCACAGAAGTTGAATGGAGGGGGATGAGAGGGAATAGTTTCGACCTATTCGACATACTTGTAGAAAGGTTAAAACATTGAACTTAACAATATAATGGCCAGTTCGCATTCACCGTTCTCCTGTTTGGCCTCACTTGGAATATGCTGCTAGCGTGTGGGACCATTACGAAGTAGGACTGATAGCTGAAATCAATCGAGTACAGCGCATGGCGGCCAGATTTGTGATGAGTTGTTACGACAAAAAGTTCAGTGTTTCCAGTATGTTACACGAGTTAGGATGGGAATTTTTACAGGAGCGTAGATCGAAGTATAGGCTTAACTTACTTTGGAAATTCGAAGAAAATATTTTCTCAGACGACGTGAATCATATCCTTCGTTTACCATTGTACTATAGTAGACGTGATCATGAGAATAAAATAAAAGAAATAGACTGCGAAACAGAGAGATTTAAAAATGTCATTCTTCCCTCGTACTATTAAGGTTGTCTCAATTGATAGGATTAATGGCGTCGCTCGCTAGGATCACTCATTGCATGTTTTTTCATAATTATAACCTTGCATGTATTTGCACGAGGAATTACTAACCATTAGCAATTTTTTATGAATAAGCATGTATATATTTCTAGTGTGCGTAATATTTCTATGACCGTGCGGTGTGCATGTGGCGGTCCTCTTGATCTTGTAGGAGATTGGTGATTGATCACCCCCTGCCAAACACCCTTGAGGTGGCTCGCAGGGTATTATGTAGATGTAGATGTTTGTGGTAAAAATATGAGTGCTCCATGCATATAAAAGCGGTAGGTCGAACCTCTACTTCATTCAACTATACCTCGCACTCGGTGCGTGGGTCGAAACTAAACTGTTCGAAGGTGAAGTACGTGGTCCCTCCGGTGCGAAACATAATCTGTGTTTCGTTTCGTTCCAGAGTTTTAGTTTCGACCCGAAGTAGTTTTGACTCCGATTTCGTTTCGACTCTTTTTTCGAGTTTAGCTCCCTGAGTTTAAATCCATTTCGTTTCGTTTCCACATTTCGCTCCCGGGAACGAAACTATTGAAATTTTACTGGTTCCGACTTTCGTTTTGTTTGGCTTGCCATCCCTGGTTACGTAACCTCCTTGTGAAACAAAAAGTCCTAAATACTGCTCTCGTATCTTTACATGCCCCTTCCCCTTAAATAAACCTGTACTAATATGCCATGACTCAAAAACTAACTGATTGAAGCCAGCTTGAAAGAAAGTAGCACTAGACAGCCTAATGCAGGGAACTATAAAATAATAAAAAAATCCAAAGAAATACGTTACGTGCGTGCGTGACCTTTGTTTGCGTTCGACGGTTTGCTGACGTTGATCATTTGAACGCGAGCTCATGCAAAAACTCATTGCTTGTGAAACCGCGTTCACATACAGCGGAGCGGATGACAATGACGCGACCGTTTTTTCTTTGTTTAATGTTCGCGTCGTGTCGTGTCTCGCTGTATTTTAGCCACGGACTCTTAGAGGAGGCCCCAACAAGTCCGTCTTGCAGGAGATTCGTTCATATCGACCCCAGGGGTGCAATCAGGGGCGGATTTTAGGAGGAGTTACAGGGGTCATGACTCTTCCCAAATTAATTTTTTTTATTTAAGTTAATTTTGTATTTAATACCGGTAGCAATTTTACCGAGGCTCATAGTACTAAGTTAGCGTATAAATTTTGGTGGCGTAAAAATTATAATGAATTTTACTTTTATAGCGATTTTCTAAACGTAACGCTCTTACACTTCATTCATTATTACAATTTCTACCGTTATGCGATTGCTGAATAAATTATTCATTGGAATTAACAATTTTTATCCATTATCTCTATCTAATTCATTACCTTGCGAATGCAAGTACTCTAGGGTGTTGTTTATTTTTTCGTAAAATTCTGCGTTACCCCTGAAAATGATGTTATTTCCTAAAATCGGGAAATTTGAAAGTTATTGCATTTATGCTCTTTGAGCGACCTCTAAACAATCGGGCTGAAATTTTAAGCAACACCCTAAAGTACTCTCTTGCAAACTAACGTACCGAAGACCATCAAGCTTGTGGAGCACTGCCTGAGGAACAACTTCTTCCTGTGGAATGACAACTATTATGAACAATCCGACGGAGCAGCAATGGGTTCGCCCCTTTCCCCTGTGTTGGCCAACCTCTTTATGGAAAAGTTTGAGGAGGAGGCCGTGAGTACCTACCACAAGCAACCAAAGCTTTGGCTTCGGTATGTTGATGACACGTTCATCGTATGGCCACACGGTGCAGATGAATTGGACAAATTTTTGATATATCTCAACAAACAACACCGAAGGATCCGCTTCACAATGGAAAAGGAATGCGAAGGCAAGTTGCCCTTCTTGGACGTGATGATTAAGAGGAAAGACGATGGCAGTCTTGGACATGCGGTGTATAGAAAGGAAACGCACACGGACCGATACCTGAACGCAGCATCACACCACCATCCCGCCCAGAAGGCCTCGGTGGTAACATCTCTACTCCACCGAGCCTTCACCATTTCCGACGCCGAATCATTAGATTCAGAGAAGAAGCACCTGACCAAAGCACTAATTAGGAATGGCTACGACCGGAAAATGGTCCTCAAAAGGGCCGCTAAGGTCAAAAAGATGCACTCACGACCATCTGAAGAACGCCAGGCCACAGAGGAGGAGGAATTGACCAAACCTGCGGCACGGCTTACAATTCCATTCATAGCAGGAGTGTCAGAATGTATTGCTAGGATACTAAGGAAGCATGACGTGGTCACAAGGTTCAATTGCGTGACCAAGATACAAAACATTGTACCTGGACCAAAAGATCGTATCCCGCAGGCACTATGCGAAGGCGTGTACACAGTGCCATGCTCCTGCGGAAAATCATATGTTGGCGAAACATGCCGAGGAATGGCGACTAGGATGAAGGAGCATGTGAGAGCTACCAATAAAAACAACTGCACTTGTCAGCCATTGCAGAGCATGTTTGGAGTGAGGCCGGCCATAACATTGAATTCGAAAAAGCGAAGATAGTGGCAAAAGAGAGTCGCTACTACCCAAGGCAAATCAGGGAAGCAATTGAAATTCACAAAAGACAAAATATTAACAGGGACAACGGCTACCCAATCAGCAACGTTTGGAAGAGAGTTCTGACCAATCAGCGCACAGGAGGAGATCGGCCAGTGCTATATAAGACGGCAAAAAATGAAAACTTCTCACCTTCGACCTGAAGACGGAAGCAGGATGGCTTCCGAAACTGTAGTCAACCATAAACGACAGACGCGGCTGGAGAACCCGGAAATTAGCAGTCATCGACCACTATTCTATCCTGGTTCTTTAACTCCCATGGCAATTGTACCTAGGCTCTTGGTACTACTAAATTTTCTATGGAAATTGAGGAATCTGAATAGCGTTGTGGTCTGCACAGTGGCCTGGAATGCCAAAGGTTTTTAGTTCGATTCCCGAACCGAGGCAATTTTTCCTCATGGTAATTCATGCAAATTAGGGGTACAGTTTTCAAAATCCGCGCTCTTTATTTAAGAGCTACATAAAAAAACTTGCATGAAGGGGGATGATCAATGGAATTAAGTGAGTTGTGATGTTATTAGTTTGTTTCTATATGTCTGAGATTCTTGGTCGCCTCTCACCTTCCTTTGCGTCGCCTGGCCTGCTTCCTTCGCTCAACTTGCACCACGTAGAGGCGATAGAGCTGCAACAGGATGACGAGCGTGTTCTTGCATGCGAAGAAGACGTTCAGGTAGGAGACGATGCGGAAGTGGATGATGAGGAGAAGTCGAAAGGCGACGAAAGGGGCGTCCTGCAGAACCATGTTGATCACGATGGCCCAGGCGTCTACGGAGCAGCAGCAGATCTCGTCTCCCTGACGAAAAAAACTAATTAGTAGATTGAAATTGATTACTTCAGGTGTAGATTTGTGGGAATGTTGAGCATTCGTGATGAATAATTAAAATTTCGTAGTTTCATAAGAAATCTGTCTTCTATATTTATAAAAGAGGACGTATGTTTGTCTGTCCGCTGTGCGCTTACATACGGCTCCAAGGATTGCGTTCTAAGTTGGTACATAGGGGCATCTCCTGCTCCCAAATTCCTCAATGCTATTTTTGGTTGAGTACTTTTCGTCGTTTTCTCAATACAGTTCGTTACGTCACGTCATATTGCTTCGGCGGCTTGATATCCTGCAGGGTAGGCAAACAGCTTGACAAGATCAGAGTAAAATTAAAAAAATTCTATATGATCATAAAATTCCAAGCTTCCCACTTCTCTTCTGCGCCGGGTGGCCTGCATACTATAATACCCACTGCCGACCACTTACTGGCTGACTGGTTCATACAAATGTTTGGGGTGAACGAGACGAGATGCGACAATAAGTCCCCTTTTGACCCCCTCCAAAGCGTCTGAAACCCTAGGAAAATGTGTCAAAACACTAAATTTTCTATCTATTACAGTCTTGTCAAATGTCTCTTGGCATCTACCTTTTTGGGACACTCGGGGGTAAAAAAAATCGATGGTAATGAGGAATTTGAGCATCGCGGAGAAGCTTGTTAATGGCACCTGAGTCATTTTGGTACCCACTAGTCCATATCTTGTAACAGCCAGAAAATAATTGTTTGGAATTCCCGGGATTCAATTTAAGCAGGTTAGATAAATACGATCCTTAATGAACAAACGGCAGACAAAAATTGTAAGAACTGGCAGAGATACCAGTCACGGCCTTAGGCCTTTTTCGGGGCTTTTTTTTTATCATAAACACGCGTAACGCGTTTTATCACAATGTGGAAGAGTGGCATATGCTTGTTCTAACGAGTTTAAAATATAATTTCTGTTGAAATTGTAAAATTTTGATTATTCATCATGAATTTATAGTAGATTGATCCTAACTGTAAATGATAAATATATTACGAAGCTTTTTTTTTAGTAATTGTTTTTCTCGAAAAATGTTTTGCGACTTGTGGTTTTCACTAGGTTGAAGTAGGATAGAGCAATAGTATAGTATAGTATTCTACCGATTAAGGTAGGTTTCCATGGAGTGTTCAAGAAGTGATAGGTTTTTAAAAACTTTTTACACGGGAATAGAATCTCTTTACAGGGGATATTCTATACTCCCCGGACACAGTCCATGATCCCCTCCCCTAAATTTGGTCCTGAATCCGCCCCTCGCTGTATAATTTATCAAATTCACAAGTTTTCAACGACAATCCTTGCGTGTTACGGCTGTACAATTGTACAAATACTCTGTAGAAAATATTGAAAATAAATAGATCAGTATGCTCTCATCGGCCATTTTTGAAAACCGATTAAAACGCTTCCGAATCGGCAGCAATCTTCAATGAGACGAAATGGTGCTTCCTCCATGCAGGTCCGTTTGATCGAGTTCAAGGAGACTGCATAGAGGAGGCCCAATCCCATCCCAGAGAAGTCTGATTTCTGTTGCCACTTCGGTCGCATTTTAATCGGCTTTCAAAAATGCAATGCGATCCGCTTTTTTTGCAATATTTTTATAATATTTGTAATTGCGAGGAATGTCATAGAAAAGTTATGAACTTGATAGATCAAATCATCATGTGTATAAATTTCGGCTAATACCCCTAGTAATACCTTATTTCTCCGTGAAACTCGGATCAATTTGTCGGTCAGCAATGCGGAAGGCGAAGAGTGACACATTTATTATTATTATCGTCATTAAATTGTTACAATTAGACCATCATCCTGGTAGTAACACGAACTTAGGATGCAAAACAATTTGAAACGTGATAAGAAACCATTGGTCCCTACTTCTTCAACCTCTTTTTTAAAATATGCAAATTTTTCGGGAAGGGCTCAAAAAGTTTTGCTGGTACGTCGTTCCAGTCCCTTATGATCCTACTCAAGAAGGAGAACCGCTTTGCATTTGTCCTTTGTGACTGACACTTCATCTTGAACTGGTGGTCATCTTTTCCAACAAAGCTGGGTTTCGAAATGTCATTCCCAAACTCCTCCCATGCTTTCTCCCCACCTATTATTGAACATACCACTCCTTTTCCTCCTCTTCCTGTAAACTCTCCCACCGCAGAACTCTGTGAATTTCTGAAACGCTCTCTGTTTTCTTGTGCTTTACCAATGAGCGCTAGGTGACAACACATTTACAGGCCGACCGGAGGATCCCCTTTTGCAGTATTCGTGATGAATCGATTTCTTTTCATGACCTCAATTTTATAGTAATTAATATAGTTTTAGTGGTCTTCGATTATTTAAAGAAATAATTCATGTATATAAAAATAAAAATGACCATTAAAATGTATGACTTTAAAAATCTCTGTAGAATTTATTTTTATTTAATAAATCCAAATTGATGGCAACCATATTACTCAAGCCTAGCTACAATCGATAAAAAAGTGCAAAGGAGATGTAAAATCCTTGTCTTTTCTTTTTCATTTTATGTATAATAGCGTTATTTTTATTTTTTATTTCATTACTGTAAAAAATGTAAAAATCTTTCATGCCTTCATGTATTGTAACCATCATTCATTGCCGTGATGAATATATAAGAAACCATCGAAACGCCGGCAAACATTTTTGAATTTCATTGACTTAAACTCCAAGACAATGTTAATTACTATAGTACTCGCGGCCGCGTCGCTCACCATCTTGTTCCCACGGGCTGTGGCGGTTGCAGAGGACATTCTGGATCGTCGCGCCTTGGTCGCCGTGAGCACGAGCGTGAACTGCAGGAGGCTCCACGCCCAGATGGACAGCGTGAGAGTGACGAGCACTGGCTGGCGAGCCACGCGATCCTCCTGCAATCACAAGAACATGCATGGAGAATGAACATACATCACGTAACACTTCATTAGAAGACTTATTTATCGACGATGGCAACACAAGCCTTGGCCTCTGTACTCTCATCGGCTTCCGCCGGAGCACAGAACTGGGCCTCGGCAAAAGTCGATGCCAAGGGAATAGAATTGAAGCTTGCGCTTTGAATGCTGATGAGAAATGCCAGGAAAATTTAAATCATTCACCTAGAAAATAATGCATGGATTTTAGAGATCAATATTAAATTTATATTTTTTTAACCACGCAGCTGCAATAGGAGACAAATCATAATATAATTCAAGCAATATATAGCAAGTGGAATGTCTATTTGGGGACTTGGGCCCACCTCCTCAAATTTTTTCTCCTTTCCGAACTACCCGCGATATGTCTGCTGGCGAGACCACGAGCCCAGAGGCATCTCTGAAAATCCATTATTTCGATTTAGCTGCCGATCTGCCGATATCCAACGGTGAATTTTAACTTCCAACTCTATGCAAACGAAATAGGTTGTATAGTATATAGCTGGGTCATTCCACCCAAATTCGACTTGAAAATGAGTAAATTTCAGCCTTGAGGAAACTGCTTTCGACAAAATTTTGAATATCGTCTTCGTTGGATTATAAATGCAGTGTGTTTCAGGAGCAATCTACAATACTTCAGGCGGCGGTAGGGCTGATAATTTTTAGCATTTTTTGTACATACACATGGGGTCGCGACTCCTTAGTAACTGAGCTATAGCAACGCAAACATTTTTTGATGCACTTTGCAGTTATCATGAAAGCGATTTTTCTTGATAATTTAGCGTTTTCGGCATTTTATTTAATGCTCTGGATTTTTAAGGGGATTGAATAATTAAGGTTACGCGAAAATGCGAGATTATAATTGTGTGGAACAATCTCAGAATGGGTGAGATCGCGCATTGTTGATATTTCCTCAATGCTTTCGTTTAATTGAGTTTAAAGTTTATTTGTTTCCGGCAATTATAGTCTATAATTTAAATTTTACATGGAAAATTCATGCTTGTTAAAATAGAGCACACAAAGAGTTTTACCCAGCTTGATTTATTTGGTGAATCCAGTGATAGTATCCTGGGGCATGGGCCACTTTGCCCGGCATAGTATTTAAAACCGAATGCGGTAAATTTAGGAAGTAAATTTTTTACGTCGAGTCCTGTGAATTATTGAGTGACTATGGCAGTGAAGACTGGACGTCCTAAATTTAGTAGTTTAAGTTTAGTGCTCTACTTCATGACTCAGGTATAGTAAGTGTATCTTTTTGATCTCACATGCAATCTCAATCAATATCTACCCATATTCTTCCCTGGACTCAGGGCTAAAATTGCTACGAGGACGCGTCACTCCCACTTGACAGGTATATTTTCGTTACATGTTGTTTAAAACCAATGGGATCCGCTTGATTTCTTTAAAGATACGTAAAAGAAAGCCTTGACAAAATTTCCCTAATCTCAAATTTGAAAATTTTACGACAGTAGTTTCTCTGATAAAAAATTTCTGTATTTGAGATACTTATGAAATGTTTTCATGCTAAATTTTTGTAATTTACTCTTCTAACAAATGTTTTCCAGGGTGTGCTGTACCTCATCTGGAAATACCTCGATTATAGCGTAAGTTTTCAACAATGTCACGTTTAAGGCAAAACACGACATATTAAATTATACGACCTCTGAACTATGGTGGCTACAAATTCGTCCGAAATGCTCCGAGTTTTCTCTTATTTCCTGACCAAAACTAAACTTTTAACTTTAGGTTTTCAAGCGATAACTTCCATTTTTTACAGACTTGGTAACCCGTGCGAAAATTTCGCACTTTTACGCTATCAGAGAATTGGTATGTTAAGGAAGCGGTGTAATTGGGTTTTTCATACTCCTCAGATTTAATTTAATATTTTTGCCTGCTTTTGTTTCGTCTCTTTGGTTTACTTGTGGATATAACCGGTGTTTAAACCGTTTTTTGAATTTTAGAATAACAAATATGCGTGGAGTCGATATATCAGGAGCGATTAATCGACATTGAAGAAATCGAAACTTTTAAGTCAAATTAATGGGAAAATAGTGAAATTTGAGATTGAGATTGTATTTCTCGATAGAAGCCGGTGAATCAACGTCTAAAGTGATACCTCATTTATTACTATTGGAGAAGTATTCACGGAGCATATACGGAATGACAAAAAATACCTTTCTGTAATAATATTTTATGGATGTTACGCAATTTGTGAGGGACACTTCAGTACCTAATCCCCGATACCACCTTTTCATTTGCTTTTGGCAATCATCTATAAGGAGGATAATATGTTAGGTTCGGGTGAGGGTAATGGTAGGTCACCTGATGATGATTGCTTAAGACATTAAGATACCGGTCTCAGAGTTATATTCTTACCAATTTTAATTGGTATTTGGATATCCTGTCTTCGGAGTTGTTCAATTTAGCCAATTAATAGCTCGAGTTTATCATTCATGTATAAATGTGTGCACTTTGGAAGCAGAAGTTGGCCGGATAGGAGAGCCCTTACTCACCTTGAAGGAGTCGAGGAATTCGATGATGTCTGCGGCCGTGCCGATGTAGACTAGCAGCAGTTGCGAGAGTTGTTCTCGGCTGAGTTCGCCCTTGGGAAGCAACCATCGTCCCAGAATGAGAGCCAGCATCAGGGACTGCTCCAGCAGGGTGACCCACAACTCAGAGGGAATGGCACGAGTGAGCGACGGAGGTAAATGCAGCTGCTACTCCAGACGAAAGAAAGAGAGAGCATATTGTTGGCATTTGCAGTCACTACTTTGACAAATCAAACTGAAATCAATTTGGCCGGCTCAGCTCAGTACGGTAAACAGAACGGTCTGGCCAGATTTATCTGATTGTGAGAAACTGTCCGAGTCAGCCCGCTTTCCCAACCGGTCTAAGATATCAGTTCGACACAGAGAGGAACTTCTGCTACCCTCACCGATCCTCTTTTGGTTGCCAACAATAGAAGATGTTGAGGTTGTTGTAAGAGGTTTTGCCGGTCATTGGTGGTTAAGCTTAGATTTCTCTCAGTTCGATTGGGAAATGTAGTGAATGTTACAGGTGTCACGCACGTTGTACATATCTATTAGGTTCATGCTGATGAGGGAAATAAAAATCAGAACTGGAAGTTATGGGCATGTCAGGGATATCAGATTATTGTCAGGATACTAAATGCAGAGGATCAATAAAAGATTAAGAATGTTGTTGAACTTGTGTAGCGTTCCTGGGTTCGAGAAGTAAGCTAATTTAGTGGCCTAGCTTTTTTTCTCAAGATTTTAGGTAAATTTACTGATTTGATGGCAGAACGTAACCACGATTACCCTGCTTCAAGTTGATTGAATCGAAGTTAGTTTCTGAAATAGAACTCTGACTCAAACTCTACTTAAATCTGAGATCAGAACCACCGAGGTGGATTGAGTACCCCAGACTTAGTCATGTTCTAGAATACGACCCAGAATTGCTTAAACTTGGTGTTTGTATACTTGGTGAACTACATTTTTAAATTTCTCTAGAGTTTGTAGTGCACGATTGTAAATTTTTTAAATTATGTCAGTATACATTATACTCTTGACGTATGATAAAATGTTTCAGCAGTGTTGATTGTTTACTTTGTTTGTGGCAGCCACTTAGGTTATACTCATTTTAATGAACTCGGCGATTTTCTGCTCACACTTCATTATTTTTTCGTGAATTTTTGGCCAAAAACAATGCTGTAGCAATGTGCCTGCCCCTCAATTCGCCAGACATGACTCCGTGTGATTTTTTCTTATTTCCGAAAATAAAGGACTGCTGTTTTACAAGCGAAGATGGCATAAAAAGAAATCGCAGACAGAGCTAAAAGGCTATTCCAAGGATCGAGTTTGAGAAGTGATTCGATGAATGGTTGAACCGCTGGCACAAGTGCGTTATATGTAATGGGGGCTATTTTTAAGGCGAAAGCATTAGTGCAGACGAATAAGGAAATATTTTTTCGAAAAGAAAATGATCGTCATTTTCTGAACACAACTTGTAATGTGGCATTTAGCCATATTTCTGCATCGGTGAAATACCAACCGTGAGCAGCTTGTCAAGGTCCTTTGTGATGTCTTCTTCGTGGGTCGGCGGATTCGTGACATTGAGCGTCACGGCGGCGTCTGCCGCTCGGGATGCCGCATCCGTGACTCCAGAGCCGTTGTGTCCGATTTGCGGCTCCGCTGAGGCCTCGCTCAAAGACGCAGCTGCAGCCGCGAGCTGAGCCAGCCGCTTGTTCAGCTTGTCCAGCTCGAGCAACCAGATGGCGGGAACCACGCTGCCCAGGTACAGAAACACGCTCGGACAGAACCTGATCTCGAACGGAAGAAAACGAGGTTAAAGAGGCTGGCGTGATGCCGTTGCCATAAAAAATATGTTCTCCCAACTTTAAATCATCAACTGGCGGCCACAAAAACTGTCTTACTTAGATAAATTTTCTGGAAATTGAATTAGAAAATGCGTATTTTTGAACTGCCTCTTGTAGGAGTACTTTCGTTGGATAGGAAAGTTGGTCAACTCTGTTTTAATCTATATGTCCCTCATACAGCAGTTATTAATCCTCAAAATGCACTACCCTTGCATTTTAATTTTGCGTAGGAAAACATAAGTAGTCGGACATTTTGGAAGGTACCGTACAGGCTAAAACTAATCCCGTGCGCGGTGCTCAGCGATCGTAATTCCATTGACATTGAGTTCAGTGTTGAATGACTCTGGAACCTCGAAGAAAATATTCAGGGCTATTCAGGAGGAATCTGCAATACTTCAGGAGGTAGTAGGGAAGACAATTTTAAGCATTTTTTGTCCATAGACATGAGGTTGCAACTCCTTAGTTACTGAGCTATGGAAACGCAAATAATTTTTGAATGCCCTTTGTGGTTACTATGAAAACGGTCATTAAAGGACATTAAATAATTATGGTTGGACGAAAATGTGCGATTATAATTTTATGAAACGATCAATCTCAAAATGGGCGAGATTGCGCAATCGTTTTGTTGAAACTCGCTCAAAGGTCTTGTCTAATTTAATTAAGCTCAAAGATAAAAAATCACAAAATGCGCCACTTAGGTATTGTAATGTAAGGTGGCTGGTTTTAGTGTACATGGCTCACCAGTGTATCCGAAACGCGCCTGTGGTGCATAATTTAATAAGAATTCGGATTTTGCATAAAAATGTTCATTATCTCGATCCTCAATTCGTCTTAATTCGTTTTAATACAGGAAATAACATACGACAATGCTTCGTTGTCTTGTCTACATTCGGTTAGAAGTTTAATGCTCGATCTTAAAGGGCTATTGCTGAATATCGGTTATATAATAATGCGGGTTTTAAAGGAACATCAATTTTTTAGTTAATGACATTTCAATTTGCAAATGAATAACACGACAAAATACATCGCAGTCATACGAATGAGGGATCAAAATTCACGACAGTCATATCTGAAAAATCATATTTTTTAGGCTTGATATTGATATATTCCCATTATATGAAACATACTTACTATGTATCAGGGTCAATCTATAAAGGGAAAAAGTACTTATTAATACCAAAATACTATCACAACACCCAAAAAAATTAGTTAATTTATGATCAATGATCCGCGAAAACTTCAAACAACCAACATTCCTTTGTTTTGAGTTGAGAGGTTCAGCGGTTCGAGGATTTCGACTTGAAAACAGCTGACATTCAATCGATGCAGCCCTCGCGACTTGTCGAACTGGTCAGAGTGGAGTCGCGCTCCAACTACCCCTGCGTTTTTCAATCGGAATGCAGGCTGGCCTTTGCGAAAGACGGTCGGTCGACTGTATTAGTATCTACTCCATCGCTGCGACCTCGTTACCCATTTATTCTTTCGAGTTCGGGAAAAAGACTGCTCGTATGAGCTCATATCGATCGCAGGACCGCGATCCAGCGTAATTAAGAAATGAATAAATGAAAAAGGGATAGTTAAATTCACTGTGTAATACACATGTGTGTATGGTCTACGGTCCTTTTCACAAGAGTACTGGAAGCTTGCGTTTGCTTGGAATTCAAAATGGATATTTTGCTTTATCATCTTGGATTGTAAAACGTATATCTTACTTTTACGTGAGGCTCCATATTGGCTGTAAATTTGGTGAACATTACTTCACAGCATCTGTAGGACTTAAGCATTAACTTTAAAAAACTTTAACAATTTTTCTTAACAAGCGCAACATTTGCTGCATCTCAGGGACAACCCAACGCAGGCGATAAAAAAATTCATTGCCAATAAAGCCGCCATCTTTAAAGTTGGCGCCATTTTCACTATGTACTTCCGTATATAAGAGAAAAATTCTAAACTAAATAGGTACCGTTACCACCGGAAATCTTTCTTGTTGAAGCGACGCTATACGCATGTGTAGGAAAATCTGCGACTCCTTACACTCACGAAAAAAGCAACGGATTACGCATTTCATGTTGAAAATTCGATAAAAAATTATTTTTCAACATTCTCCCTCCCCCACCTTTCAATCCTTTTGGGGTGACGAGGAGGGTTTTTCGGGAATAATCGCCAAGGTACAGTTTAAACATTGTTACGATTGTTATGTGTTACGATTGAAACATTGTTAGTTTGCTTCCTTGACCTTAGCCTCAGTATAAACAATGCTTAAGCCTGAATCACACGATCATTTTTTTTCGTCGCGAAAGTGATCACTATCACGATCACTAGAGTGATCACTCGCAAAATGATCGTCGCCGGCAATTGTTTTTCGCGATCACGATCGCGATGAGGGTTCCCATCACTTTTTTCATCACTCGTCCGGTCGCTTTTTCCGTCGCTGAAACCGTTCCTAAAACCCCATATCAGCCAATCAGAACGCATGACCCTATGGTGTGAATGCAGCGCAGCGTTTGACAATTGTGGGAACGACATAGATAAACAAACACGCTATATATTTTCGTGATGCGGGTCCTATGACAACGAGCTGTGATATCGGAAATGATGCAAAAAGCGACGGCGAGAGTGACCGTGTGATTCAGAAAAATGATCACTAGAGCGATCGCTTTTCGCGACGAAAAGAATGATCGTGTATTTCAGGCTATAGACTGTGGCTAACGTTGAGGAGTAACTGTACCAATTTTCATGCTTGCCTCTTAAGTTAGAGCGCCTCGGTGAAAATAACAAGAATTTGATGAAACTTAGGTCACATATTCTTTGAAAAATGTACTTTCAATGATCCAAAGAAAAAGGGATTGCCACATGCTGTTTTTGTGATGTTTGACGGTAAAGATAGGATAATTTAACATGGGCTCGTATGGAGAAATTATGGAAAAAAGTTTTTTTTTGGAGCTAGCGAAGCTGTTCACAATAAGTTAAGTAGACGGCACTCTTTGGAAGCAAGATTTTGTGAAAATTTTAAATACATGCGGGAAAGTGTTCGTCTATGATAAAATAAGAGAGTTATTTGCGAGAAACTGCCTGAAATTGTCAAGGCGGGTGGGAATCTCTGGTACCAACATCGCAAAACGAAAACCAATACACCGACTTCGCCTAAATTACGCAAATATATTTAGTTTCCCGGCTTTTACATACGTCATATATATCTTTTGTTTATAGATAAATATATCGATTTCGGATTTACTACTTACAATTCGATTGTGAATACGTATTCAGTCGTGAGTGTCGTCAACAGTTCATTGTGCAAAGGTTGGAAGCAGTGTTGAAATTAGTAAAGTTGACTGGTGAAAATTCCATTAAAAATCATTTTTGACGTTTGCATTGTGCTGAGGTGCAAAATTGTACTTATATTTCATTTCTTATTATGTTTTATTTTGTTTACATTTTTTGCGATTCTTTTGCGTGAATAATAGGTAGCTTGAGTACTTCACTTGACTTCAGCCGATGCCGCTTGTACTACCATAACATGCAACCCTTTGCTTTTTATGGGTTCTGCTGTTAGCACCATAGTGTTCTCCCCATCCATCTACCACTTACAATAATTAAACGCAAAACAATTGATTTTTGATGCGTACAATCCTAAGCAACTTCTTCACGTTATAGCTGTCCCGGTAAACCATTTCTCCCTAACCAGCCAGTGCAGTGGCGTAGCGAGAGGGAGGATCCGGGGGTTCTGGAAACCCCCCCCCCCACGAAATAGAAAAACACAGTTATTTCGTATCATATAAGGAAACAAAATATTGAAAATTTAGGACATTTAGGAAATACAAAAGATTTTTTTGAAAAAATGAAATTTTTTCTATTATGAAAAACGTTAAAATTAGTTAAAAACCATCTACTTGGTACCCTGTTCTCAAAACATTTTCCCCCTGAATTTGGACTCCCCCCCCCCCCCCCGAATAAAATTCCTGGCTACCCCACATAGCCAGTGAACAATTATATTAATTTTTTTTGCGGATTTGTCAATGTTGTGAGTATAGTGTTATGTTTGTGTTAGCAGAAACTTGTAGCCTTCCTTGTGTCCGCGAGACGTTCTGGATTACGCGTGATGTGTTCGTGTATTGTTTTGCTATTGAGCCCCAGGCGGGGTAACCGTACGTAAGTAATTACCTAGTCATGAACTGGTAGGGGATCGGGTTGGTGTGGTGGCTAGAGTGTTGGCTTCCCACCCGGCGGGCTCGGGTGCAAATCCCGGCAGTGGCAGAGAATTTTCAGAGACTGCCCGATCCCTGCTTTGTAAAAATTAGTTACTCCCACTTGGCCCATCTTTTTCATGATATAATGATGACACTTTTTGCATGTTAATAATAATAATATTTGTTCAGTTAAATGCATGGCCAACATTTTAGAGGGATTACTACAGTGTCAATCCATGCCTTCTGCTTAATTGTTGTCGGCAGGATGGGTAAACTTTTTCTCACTACCAAAAGTTAATGAGAATATTTTTGAAGCAATGTTGATTGGCTTATATCAATAGATGCTCTAAACTGAACAGGGGGGGATCGGGTTGGTGTGGTGGCTTGAGTGTTGGCTTCCCACCCGGCGGGCTTGGGTTCAAATCCCGGCAGTGGCAGAGAATTTTCAGAGACTGCCCGATCCCTGCTTGAATGTTGTGTGGAGGACATTTCAAGCGCAACACTCCGTCCGTCGGATGGGACGTTAAGCCTTGGTCCCCTTGGCGCCTTTCGTTAAAAGCAGGCTAATGCCGACGCCGGGTTTCTCTCCACCCTTCCTTCCTTACCCTACCCTCATGGCGCAAATGACCTCAGCTGTCGGTCGCCTCCTCCAAATACCATACCGGTAGCACCACATTTCGAATGCTTCCACTCTTGACTTATCTGCTGCTGACAACGCCCAAGCCTCGCTTCCATAGAGAAACATGCTCCATATGTAACATCTGATGAATTGTTTCCTTACTTCTATGCTTGTATTCTCAGCTGTAAGGAGATTCTTCTTTTTGCAGAAAGCTCTCTTCGCCTGCGCTATTCTACTAAATATTTCTTTCTTGCTACGTCCATCGTTGGTAATTCGGCTTCCCAGGTAAGAAAACTCTTTCACCTCTTCAAGCTTATGCTTCCCTCATAATTTTTAATGTTTACATAGAGAAAGACAAACGTAATTGACGCTGATCGGAATTATTCGTTTTTCTTCCGGACGTTTGATTCCGATTGTTTGGTAACGCAGTTCGAATTTTTTCTCCGTGATAATTTCCATTCCGACGACGATATAAGCCTTTGAGATGAGTCGTCGGAGTGAAACATTTCTCATGCACTGAATTTCGATCGTGTTGCAACCAATCGAAATCAGCCCTTCGGAATGAAAACAGATCTAAATAATTCCGATCGATGTCTAGCTCATACTATCAGGAGAGTGATCTTGAGTAGGGGTTATAAAGCTGCGATTGCTCCTCTTATCTTCGATACGGCTGCTGCTATGTTTGCACTCCACGTCAGCTTCAGATCGAGGGTAAACCCCCAGGAATTTGGCGCTGGTACTCTATCACTACCCTTTCCTTTAAAATGGTCTCGTGTGCGTCACGGAGCGAAAATGTGTCGAGTTTTGAAATTTGATCGGGTCCTCTCGAGGTCTCTGACGCCATCCTTTGGCTAGGTTAGAGGATATGTTAAAGACAATTATTTTTGGTTTACCTGCGTCAATTGTGAAAATGTCCAACTTTTATAATCTTCCACTGGAGACCTCGTCAAAGTTAATTATAATTATCTTCTTCTGGTTAATGATGGTTGCCACGTTCCGCTTATCTTTTGTCCATTATCACTCACTCAGTGTTTCATCCCGCAGATTAGTTTGGATGGATTAGGGTAGAGCCAATCCCAGACCAAGCCACAGGTGCATGTCTTACACATTCAGGGTAGGGGGCGGCGTTTCACTGATCCTTTGTCCGTTATCACTTAGTCACCCAGTAATTAAACCCGTACGGTGGTTTGGGTAGGTGAGGGTAGAGCTCAACACAGACTAGGCCTTAGGTGCATGACTCACGCCTTCGGGGATTGTTTACCGGCACATATATCCATGATAGTACAATCCATCGAATTTAAAAAAGTTCAATGCTGATTCTGGCGAGTGCTAATACTCTTATTTGCATATATTTAGAATAAATAGATCCCTCTGCGACAACCGCCGCGCTGCGGACATTTCAGAAAACTGATTTAAAAGCGCCCGAATGGCAGCATGAATCAAGCATCAACGGGTCAGACTTGGGTCTCTTTCACGTTGTCCCTTTGGTAAAAAGAATGCATCGCTTAAAACTTGGATTCCCGTGAAAAGGCTTGGGATAAAAAGAAAAATAATGGTTCTGGCCGAAAGAGGGGATGGAGACCGACTCATTCATTCAGGGGCGCAGCTAGGAATTAAGGCTGGGGGGGGGGGGTTTAGGCACAACTAATACTGGGGTGTCTGGGGGTGTGGAATACCCCCCAAGGGTAAGCAGGAGGTGCTGGGACACTTCTTTAGAAAAATTTCAAGATAAATGGTTCAAAATGGTGAGTTTTACGGCTTTCGGAGGGATATTTTTATTAATATTTACACTAAGTTTTTAAAAATTTTTGTGTTATTGTACATTATTGTACTTGATAATGACCTAACGGTCGAAACGCGTTGTACGGAAAATAAACCTGTGGAATATTGCCATCTTTGTGTTATTTTTTAAAAACTTAGAATGTCATTCCACTATATAGCGCCTGCTTCTGTTACTAATATTTACACTATTCTGTAAGTAATATTAATCCATAAGTAAAATGGATTCAATTTTTAAATATTTCTGAGCTCAGGGGGGGGGGGGGATTTATCCCCCAAAACCCCCCCCCCCCCTCGCTGCGCCACTGCATTCATTATGTCAATCGGTCAAAAACTGCCCGCACGACGAATTTCGTGAGAATAGACGAAATACAGAGTGCGTTCCTTTAAAATCTCCTTTTTCTGTTCGAACAGCGCGTGTCCAGGACCACTTTCAGCTTGTCCATCAACTGCCCTCTTCCGTTTCGTTTGAGCGGACATAGGACGAATGGCAATGGAGGTCATCCTTTTGTCAAGGAGACTGCACGGAGGAGGCCCCTCCCCCTTTCCGTTAAGGTTTGATTTATGTTTATCCTAATGGAGCATTTTATTCGGTTTTCAGAAATGCCCACCGCGTGAGGATGATTTCAAAGCGATCTATTTTCTCTCATTATTTGCGGTATTTTGTTGATGGAGGCAGGGGCGGATCCAGGTTTTCTTTCTGGGGGCAAAAGCAAGGACTTATCTATGATTTCGTTCTGGGGGGGTACAAGGATATATCGTAATACAAAACGAATGCAATGATAATGGGACCGCATTAAAAATCTTGCATATTCTTTAAGGGTCTGGGGGGTGAGGCACATGCCCCCGTACCCCCCCTAGACCCGCCTATGGATGAAGCTAAAATGGACCGACCGCGTAAGTAATGAGGAAGTGTAGAGAAGAGTGGGAGAAAAGAGAAGTCTTCTGATAAACTGAAGCAGAAGACGGGACAACTGAGTTGGCTACATGATGAGGCATGATGGCACGATGAAAGCAATAGGGTAGTTTCCTTCATCAAAGAAAACGAAAGACATTGATTGCGATTCGTTACCCACCATTAGTGTATTCATAATATACAAATTATTTGGTTTTATAGATACCGGTTTAGACGAATGGAAATGGTCAATTTTATCCTCATTTGATAAAGGCCAGATTGGCGCCCATGCGATGCCACTCCACGTGACGTCACAGGGACCTAGTTTCTAAACGAGTAGATAGGAGTTTTACATCGTCTGAGATTACCATTGCATGCATGAGGCACAGAGCTCAGGGAAACATGTCTTAATAATCACCTATTAAAGCTGCCTTAGATCGGAAAGTTTTCTTCGTTTGATAGGGGAATAATAATCCTTATTTAAGCCGAGCGCTACCAGCTAGCAGGGTACTGTGCTACCTGCTAGCAGCCTGCGTCGTATCAGCGCTCAATGGTTAATGGCATCACGAATAATGAATTTCGGCTAGCACCCTTAATTATTACTTATTTCCCTCCTGAAATTTAGATAGCTGTACTGTCAGCGTCACGAGAGACGACGTAGTAATAGTTTAACCAAATTAATTGCCATAATATTTCGAATCCTGCCGCGTGAACGGCGGTGAAATGTGTACACGAATACCATGAGAAAAAAATTCCTCTGGATCGGGAATCGAACCACTGACTTTTGTTGGTTGGTTGTCAGGACATTTTGTGGCTATATTGAGATACTTATCATATTAAATACTAGTAGGCCACGCGGCATTGTTCGGGAAAGATAATACCCAGAGAAGCGGTAAAGTTGGAAGTTGGAATTCATGTTTAAACAGCAGGATTTATAGGCTCGCTGAACAAAAAACAATAGAAAAACGATTTCCATATAACGGGTACGGGATCAGTTTACACCCCGCTCCACAACATTGAATCCTATGAGTTGTCCGTACGTGAGTAAACCAAAAACGTCTTGTTTACTCATACCCCAGCAAAAAGGTGATGATTAATATATAACATTAGTATTATTTGATTTCCATTTGATCGAGTGAAGAGATATGGCTAGCCGGCAGGGTATCACACCACAAAAGTTGTATGACGTGATGTAACAAATTGAAATGAGAAAAGTGATATAATAAATAAAGGACGCGTCGGACGCAACTGAAAGTAGCATCACGGGGTTCTGAAGCATGAGATGCACCTACGTACTAACTTTGGTCGCAAACCGTGCAGCCGTATGGAAACACGTAGCGGACAGACAAACAGAAATCCTCTTTTATATATTTAGATTCAGTCAGTGATTCAACCACGAACATTAAAAAAGAAGCTCCTCAAGTCGGAATCTAAATATGTTGTCACACACCGCGCATTTAAATGGGTTTAAAAAGTCGCCACTCATGTCGCTGACGGATAAATTGGAGTTTCACGGGGAAATGAGGTTAAAATCGACGCATTGACCAAATTTTATACACATGATGATGTGATCTAACAAACTCATTATTTTCCAATGCAATTACTCGCAATAACAAACATTATAATGCAAATTATCGGGAAAAAGTGTATCGCATTGCACTCATCACCGCGCCGCGGACATTTTTGAAAGCTGATTTAAATGCGACCGAAGTGGCGACAGAAATCAGCCTTGTATAGGATAGAAATGGGCCTCCTATACGCAGTCCCCTTGTATTCAACCCTTAGTTGGTTGGGTAGAGCTTGCTCCTTAATTAGTCCAAGGTGTGTGTATTTCACTTATTCAATGTAGGAGGGTCCAGTTCCTTTTCGTGAGGCATTTCGCAGTTCGAGGGTGACTTGAGGTTTCATGCGGGAATTGAACCCAGGAATCCTCACGGTGAAACAAAACCCAGTACTATTCCACAAACTTTTATTTTAACTGTCAACTAGTTTAGGCGTTTACACCGTCATTATCAAGACTAACAGAGCAATAGCGTACAACGTCCAGCCTTATTTACCCAACAATAGTGTGAGGTAAGGAGGAGGGGGGAACTAAAAGAGGAGGAGGGGGGGTTGGGCATTGTTAGTTGGATTGGAGGGTCAAAACACGAAGTATAAAAGCTGGGGGGGGGGGGCAGATAGAAGGTAAGGTGGTAACGAGGTTAATGGGAAGGGGAGGAGGAGGATTGTCAAGGAAGAAATCAGATAAAACAGTAGACAAAAAATTAGAACATTTGAATACAGTCATATCATTTAAAAGTTTGGTGTTACGTGCAAGAGTGTATTTAGTGATTTCTAAAATATCCAGTTTTACACTTTTGTCATGTACATGTAAAATTTTAATATTGAAATCACTGTTGTGGCCGGATTCGGACAGGTGCTTACAATTAGAAAAATGGGATTTGGAGTCTTTCAAACGAGCACTTCTTTTGTGTTCATCAACACGAGTTTTAAATTTGCGGCCCGTTTCACCGACGTACACACCGTTGCACTCATCACAGGAATCCTCGATTAGCAGACAAGTTCTCTACCCACCAGGCTACCGCACCCTTTACGTATTCGTGGGTTTTATATTTGAGAGGAGAAGGGGTAGGATAGCATTCGCATTTCTTTCTTTTTTTTTGAAAGGTTTCCTTGAGCGTATCCGGGAGCTGACTTATGACGCGACAAACGGTGGTGACGTAGTGTGTTTACGAAACACAAGAGCATCGATCGAGACGGCACACAAAATAATGCAAGCGTGCTCGTAAATGTTGGCTTGACATCGTTTCTGATAAGTGCATCCTAAAATAAAAAAAGAAAACATGCTCTTCGAGAAATTCGACACTCCGCGCGTAATTATCGTGCCCTTTTTAAGAGGTCGCTCTTGCTCGGCCTTGCGCATTTTGTCTTTTTTTTGGTGACGTTTTGCCACTTTAAAAACTCACGCTATCATCTTAATATTTTCGTAGCATATAGAGGAGACCAATATTTTCCTGTTTTTATTTTCAGAATAAAAAGAAATGCATTTAGAAAATGCTTCGTTAAAATTTTAGATACGAAGTGAGTTCAGAAATTAACGGGAATTTTTAAATTTCGCGGGTTCGTAAGGTCCGATTGTCAAATGTTGCACCGAAATTGTTACATTTCATAAAATCTGCCAATAACCAACGAAGAATGTAACTTTCAGCATGATTAAAACGAGATTAGCTGTTTTAATTTAGTTAACTTTTCCCTGGTCACTTTAAAATCCTTTCAGCATCTTTCTCTGATTGCCCAGAATTTTTTTATCGATAAAAATTCCATTAAATCAGCTTTGCATACAACATAGGCTCTCCACGACGCAATATTCCGACTACATGCCCGCAAATACGTTGAAAAAAATGCTTTATTTTTAAAAATGTTGTACTTTATTTTCTCTTACTCTTCAAAATAGGTGATGTAATGATCGACAGAAGTCGGAGAAAAAGTTCGTAGGAAGATTTTTGTCAGGGAAAAGATAGGTACTTTGGATTCAGGAATCTTGTTACCGCCCTCATATAAAAGTATATCACAAATGCAGAAATATCGCTTCTGGGAAAATAATAGGGCCTGCTCTAAGAAACCTGAAAATCTCAAAATGATTGCTTGCGTTTTCAGCGAGTTATTCGTAACGAATAAGAACAGGTCGAGCGGGGGTAGTGTGTTTTTTTTTATTATCATTCTAAAATCCTCGTTCCAAGCAATTCGGGACCACTCACGACCGGGAAACTTTGGCTTCTTAACTATCCTTTTTGTTTACTTTCGCTTCCGGGGAAATTCTGTACTTTTCGCGTAGTATTTGAGCCCTCATTATATCCGCGAACATTGCTCGTGGAATGAATGGCATTCGGAAGCTTTTAATCGGCTAAAATGCTCCTGCGGAGAGCTTTCAAATTCCTATGGCGTATTTTAAAACGGTAACGGATGGATTCGCTAATAGGGTAGACCGGACTCATATGGCCATCAAGAATAGAGTTCTCATTTCAAATTCACTCCAATGTTACAAGACTTGTGTAATTGGAGTGAACACATTATTGCATACATCAAATATGTTAATATCTGTTATAGCCCGGTCAAATTAGCCCAAAAAAGGTGGGTACCCTCGCATAAATTTCCAACAAGCTGAAAATTTCTAGGAACGTTAGGAATACCACTCTAATGAAATCCTGAAAAGTCCCCATCGATCCCGTTTGTGCAAAAATTTTTATTCAAGGTCAAAGGTCACAAAAATGTTTTTTTTTGGATTTTTAGGCAAAACGGTTTTTTTTACGAAAAAAATTGCCCAGTTAAAAATTGTAGAGCAGTTAATTTTCTACAAAATTATTACCATACTTTTTTCTCTAAGATTTATCATTTCTGAGATAGAGCCATTTGAAATTGCCCGTAATTGTATTCTCAGTAATATGCATAACTATATTATTGCGCTCTCTGAAAATTATTGGACACGTAACACGCGTATTGCTCGAATGGCTCTACCTCAGAAATGATAAATATTAGAGAAAAAAATATAATGACAATTTTGTAGAAAATTAACTGCTCTACAATTTTGAACTGAGCAATTTTTGGCCGAACCGTTTGGCCGAAAAATCCAAAAAACCCATTTTTGTGACCTTTGATCTTGAATAAAATTTTTTGCACACACGGGATCGATGGGGACTTTTCAGGATTTCAATAGAGTGGTATCCCTAGCGCTCCTGGAAATTTTCAGCTTGTTGGCAATTTATGCAAGGGTCAATGTCTATTTTGACCGGGCTATTAAGCTATTGATCCTTTTATTGTTATCAAGAGGAAGGTTTTCATTTTTATTCAATTTAATTTCATGAAAATAGATTTGGTTATCCAACAATCAATTTTTTTATTTGTTTAGGGCTGTTTCGTTCAGCCTAACAAATACGCCCGCTGCAAAAATCCAGAACTGATACTAGCGCCGCAGTTCTGGTTAGTCATGAGAGTTATGCCTCATTGAGTGCTAGCCGAATTTTAAAGAAGCTGTGAGTGTTAATTACCGTTAGCAGTGGGGTATTCCGTAGAAAAATTGATAGTGCTGAAATCAGTTTTCACACAGTTACCTAACTTTCTACTCTTCTTAAATAACGTTTGAAATTATTATTTTTCGTCATATATGTTCCATAAAGTAATTGGCTACAATACAATACACTGGTATATGAAATAGCAAAAATTGTAAGGATCAACAGCGAATTATATCTGGAGTTGTCCCTCGGGTTTTTCTCATCTAAATTTTGCGTGGATTTTTTATCACGCGATAGTTTTATTTTTATTCAATCGATTTAACTTGTTTCTGAATTGGTTCTGTTTTCAGGAGGGTAATTTTGAAAAAGATACCATAAAACTTTTATTCTTGATGGTGCTAAACTTTTACGTGAAGATTTTTTCCTTTATTTGGCCGTAAGGAAAGTGACAGGAGTTTAGGGCACTTCCAACGTCGCTGAATCTCTCTGGGTTTATTTCTAATTTAGGAAATGATTTGAAATAATTAAGGCGAAACCGAATTTAGTAAATGAAAAGAAGAAAGCCAAAAGTCAGAAGAAAGGAATAAGAAACATGTAAAAAGTGATTCTGAAGTGCTTAATTACGTTCCTAGGGCCATTCACATTAAGCCAGTCCATTTTTTATAGCTAATACTAATACATTATAATTATGTGTTTACCATCATATGTAATTCATTTCATTGTCATCTATATTCGCGTCGTGGTAACCGAAAGATTCACCCGGCATTTGAACTCATAGCCATTTGATCAAGAGCCCAGCACGTAGCAACAATAATATTATATTGGTTGTCCACCGACCCGAAAAACCGGGAAAACCTGCAATATTCGGGGAACTTTGATCTGCTACAAAAACTGAGGGAATATAGCTAGTGCCCCGAACAAATTACGGTTTTTACTCATTCAGTGTCCGAAGAAAACTAGCCGATTGCGTTGAATTCTTGTGACTCACCCAGCGCAAATATTATAAAATATTTTCTTAGATTTTTCTGATTTTCCCATAAATCCAATTACTTTGAATTGAATCGCCTCTTCCAGAAACTTTTAATTGAAAGATTTTCTCATAAATCATTTTATTTTCTTCACTAATTCCACTTCACTAAATAATTTCAGCTTACATTCCGAAACTAGTTCGCAGAATTGTTTGGTTACTGTACTTCCGTTCTAGCTCACTGCAATTTCTATCTGGGATATTTCATGCTGTTAGATTCCTAAGCATATAAATAACTGTTGCATTTGTTTGATAAGATAGTAAAGGGTATTTTTCATGCTGCTATTTGTGAATATCATGTTTATGGACAAAATGCTTGTATTCTTAGGATTGATGATATGATGGTTGATGATATTTTCACTGTTTTTTCCTTTTGCGTTTATATGTGAGCTGAAGTACAATAGAAAGCGTAGAGTTTGTAAAGCCTCATCGAATTACGGTAACTTGCTGGCGTTGATAAGATTCTATCATATCAAGATGTTTCACTCATCGTTAAAATTACTTGTCAATTATTCCTCTGGTAAGTAATTTCTACCGCAGCAATTTGACTGAAAATGCTAATATGGGAATGGATAACACTTGGGAAATATAGCGATACCCCGGGAAAATCTGGAAATATCAGGGAAATTTTTAATTGCCACATTGCGGACACACTTATTTATTGTTTCGGTGCAATTAATGCGAAGTCGGAGGCTCTTGACCTTGTTGTCGTGACTCCGTGAGGACAAGCATGGATCGTGCTTCGCACCTGACCTAGTGAACGTGGGATCACGCCTTCTCCATACTGCTGGCGCTCCCCGTGGCAGCACATCCTCTTTAACGCGCCGACGTTAAACGGATCTCGTCTCCATGCCATAAATTAGTGTCACCGGCCAGACCTCGAGAGAAGAACCAATTTTCGTGCATAATACATGGTATTTCAGGAGGAATCTGCAATACCTCAGGTGATGGTAGAGGAGTCAATTTTAAGCATTTTTTTATCCTATGAACATGGGGTCCGAACTCCTAAGTTCCTGAGCAGCTGAGCTAAGAGCTGACTGGCAACGCAAACCTTTTTTTAATGCACTTTGCAGCAGAGAGGGTAAGTGAAACGAAACGAAAATGTTTCGTTTCGACCCGGAGGGAAACGGAAATGCGATGCCTAGATTTAGTTTAAAACCTTAATAAGAAGACGGAACAACCTTATAGACCACATCTTGAGACATGATGGCCTGATGAAGACAATCGTCGAAGGACAAGTGGAAGGCAAGAATGGAAAAGGAAGACCTCGAACAAAATACATGGAACAAGTAAAGAGAGATGTGAAAGAGAAGAAATACGTAGGAGTGAAATGATTAGCTGATAGGAGAACTGAGTGGAGAGCTGCGTCAAACCAATCCTAGGATTGTTGACCAGTGATGATGATGATGAGATTTAGTTTCGTTCCCGCAAGAAATTGAAATCATGAAGGAGTTTAGTTTCGACTCAGGACGAAACTTTACTCCCAAGAATGAAACTAAATTAATCGAAACTCCGCTGCTCAAAGTTAAGTTTCCATGCCAGTAGTTGAGTGCAGGGGTATTCGAGGGAATGGTTTTAACCCATTACGTTTGACATACGTGTAAAGAGGTTAAAGTATAGAGCTTAAAAATCGAATGGCCAGTTTGCGTTCACCGTTTTCCTGTTTGTGGTAAAAATATGAATGCCCCATACATTTGATGGCGGTAGGCCGAACCTCTACTTCAATCAACCATCCTTCGTACTCGGTGTAAGGGTCCAAACTAAACTGTTCGAAGGTGAAGTACGTGGTCCCTCCGGTGCGAAACATAATCTGTGTTTCGTTTCGTCCCAGAATTTTAGTTTTGTTTCGACCCATTTAGTTTTGACTCCAATTTCGTGTCGACCCTGAGTTTAGTCTCTCTGGTTTAAATCCATTTCGTTTCTAGATTTCGCTCCCGGGAACGACACTGTTGAAATTATACTAGTTTCGACTTTCGTTTCGTTTCCATAGCCTTCCCTGCTTTGCAGTTACCATGAAAACGGGTTTTGTGGGTTATCCAGCCTTTTCGACGTTTTAAATACTTTGGATTTTGAGGGACCTTGAATAATTAAGGTTGGACGAAAATTTCCGGTCATAAATGTCTGAAACAATCAATCTGTGAGATTAATTAAACAAGAGCTTTGAGCGAGTGTCAACAATACGATTGCGCATTCTCACCCATTTTGCGATTAATTTTTCAGACAATTATAGTCGAACATTTTCGTCTAACTTTAATTATTAAATGTCCTAAAAAATCCAGAGTAGATATTAAATAAAATTTCGATTTGGCTGGATGTCCAGGAAAACCGTTTTCGTGGTAACTGCAATGTCCGTCCAAAAAATGTTTGCGTTGCCATAGCTTAGTAACTAAGGAGTTGCGACCCCATGTTTATGGGCAAAAAATACTTAAAATTGTCTCCCCTACCACCTCCTGAAGCATAACAGATTCCTCCTGAAATACCCTGCATACAGCGAGGATGTCTTTGGGACTGACCCTTTCGTTGTGTTGAGATATATTTAGTTTATTTTATAGGGATGGGTGGATCCAGGATTTTTTTCGGATCCGGATTCGGATCGGATCCTTGATTTTCGGAGCCGGATCTTTCGGATCGGATATTTTCGGATACAAATGCATTTTCAAATTCCTGACGCTGAGATTACCCCGATGATTGTTCAATCTCTTGGGAAGAGTCACACTATGTGCCAATCGTATTTTGCCTTTTTTATTTTCCACGGCTGAAATTCTCCTACGTAACCTCTGCGAGAGCTTTTAAACAAAACGGTTAATGAGTAGGACAAGAATCGCATGCGACGGCGCATTCGAAGAGAGAATCGGAACTCTTTCCACCCTCATGGGGCATTCACTGAAGCTATTATTTAAAATTTCGGATCCAGATCCGATGTCTTCCGCGACTTTGGATCCGATATATCCGATGAACGGCAATATCCGCGGATATTTGGATCCGAGGTATCTGATCCGACCATCCCTAATATTTTACGAATTCCTAGATTGCCGTAAAAACTTAACAAAATACACGAAATATTATAAAATTATGACCCCCCGATGAAGGGCAATATCCGCGGATATTTGGATCCGAGGTATCTGATCCGACCATACCTAATATTTTACGAACTTAATCGGGTCGACTACTAGGATTCAAAATCGCAGTTCATCGAAAGAACTCGACCGAGAGAAGAGATTCATGGGTCGAGACGAAAAGAAATTTATTCCCCGTTCATTTCCTCGAGACAGTTCAAAATATTAAGGAGGGCACTTCATGTGCAGCCATCCGCATGGTCCCTTTGGCGCCTATCGTTAAGACTAGTTGTTAAAGGTAATGTTGATGCCGGGTTTTTCTATCGTCCAGCGGCAAAGGGCGCACGTATTGATTTTTTTTATTATTATTACAGTATTCTACCGATTAAGGTAGGTTTCCATGGAGTACTAAAGAAGTGATCTGGGAGCCTCCCTTTCCTTCCAGCACTACCTTCTTTAATTCACAGTAAGGCCTACTCTCTTTCAATCTATCTAAAAATCCCATTCTTTTCCTTCCCCTCCCTCGTTTCCCTAACATTCTACCCTCTAACGCCATTTTCAACACCCCCTCCCCGCTAAGCACTAACTCCATCCATACCATCTGTCTCCTCCGTACCTCATCTAAAAGCAGCCTCTTCTCACCCACCATGTCCAGCACTTCGTCGTTCCTCCTCCTCTCCGTCCTCTTCACTTTCTCCATTCTTCGCCGCACCCTCATCTCGGATGCCTCCAGTCTTTTCTCGTCCACGTTTCTGCACCGTAAAGCGCTACACTCCAGATCAAACTCTTCACTAACCTTTTCTTTAAGCTCTTACATAACGATCCTCTCAGAAGCTCCTTCCTGTTCATGAACGCCTCCTTTGCTAATGCAATTCTCTTCCTAATGTCCGTGTGAAATTTATGAAGCATGCTAAAAAATTCGAAAAATAAAACAATATAAACGGAATGTAATTCTGTTTTCATTTAAACCGTATATAAAACCACCATTCTGCACCATGAGAACCCTGTATTTGAGAAACAGGTAAATGCTGAATAGGGTCTGCTCCTGTTTTCCCTGAAAACTTCAAGATTATATTGCTTGAAGTTTTACTTCAGTAATCCGTATCATAAAAAAACACCCGTCAAGAAGGAGGCATGACTCATTCTAATATAACTGGTACGATCAGTTAATGGAGATAACTTACAAGGATCTGTTCGAAAGGACGAAATCCACTCCTTTCGGTGTTTTCCGCTCAGGGTTTCGTGGCGAGGCCATTTCCGGCCTTGTTCGGATACCGATTAAGTGGTCGAGGGTTGCGATAAAAAGGTCTTTTGGAATAACTGTCCAAAAAACGCGCCTCTATTCCGAAAATCGTCGCTTCGAGCACTTTTCCAATGATTGATGATTCTCGAGTCGCACGCAATGACAGCCGCCCATGAAAAAAATGTCTGACTATCTTCTGAGTCGATATCTCTGATGTGATGACTACCGCAAATATAATAGCAATGCTGGATTAGAATAACCAGACGTCCAGAGAAATTTAGTTAAAACTTTAATCCTTTCGGGTTGGAGGAACTAAGCTTTTATTTTTAATTAAAATTTAAATTATTTTTTAATTACGTAATCATTAATTTATGCGGATTTTTTTGCTAATTTTCAAGGGTCACGGTTGAAGTTTTTGTAAATTAAAGTATTTCCGTTTTTTTTACGTGCCAATAAACGTAGGAAATAATATTTTCACCAATTAACTCAGACATCTTTTATACCTCAAAACTTTATCACCAAACCCTGCTAGGAAAAATCATATTTTGTGTTTGGGTCGACGATATATGGCCATAAAGTCAAATTTGTTAACTTTGGTTTACACTCAACGAAATATAAAACCTTTCCCGAGGTATATGCCAAATTTCGTTTGAATCATGCAGTTTTAAGATCATAAAAAATGATAGATCTAGACTTACGATTATTGGAACAGCATGTGTAAAAGCAAAGCTAAAATAAGGTTTCTAGACGCCAGGACGCGTTCGGTTAACCCAAGTTAAAACTTAAAACTGATGCGACGCGCTGTCTGGGTTAGAGGCATCAAGTATTAGTATTTAATCAAAGTTTGAATTAATGTTTAATTATGTTATTAGTAATTGGTGAATTCATTATTTTTATTCATAATAAAAGTCTTAAATCCGTAGTTTATTCGAAATTGGAAAATTTAACGACATTGGCGATAAAATAAAATTTCTTTGAGCCATATGATTTTACAAAAGACTTTATGTCATTCAAACAATCAGTTACACAGAAAAATCTAATGGATAATTTCCGTGCATGGAATTTAGAAAAAATATGGCTTGGTATGATAGAATAAAGTTCTATTATATCAAGCCAACCTCTAATTATATCTAGCTTTATGATCAAATTTTCTACAGAACTGATATTTTGAAAAAAATATCAGTATCATCGAAGATAAATCTATTTGGCCTATCGGTCTTTTTCAACGAAAATGGCTAAAAATGAATAATTGTTTAACATAACCAATCAATATTTCCTTATTACTTCCTACGTTCGTTTCTCATCCATGCAATATATCACTTAACTCACCGCAAAATATCACCGATCTCCGCCCAAGTAGTACATATAGCCGTAATATTGCGCATCAAATATTGCATCTTTTCAAAAGCTCCCATTAGCAGTCATTATAAACTTAATCATCGATCTTTAATCTTCCTATCTTGTTCCCTTTCTTATAGGCTTTCGCCTATTGTATTTTCCTATTCTGCAGAGATGCTCAATGACCGACACTTTGTCTTAAAACCGGTAAATATAAGCAAACTAGCGAAGTATTAAATTCAACGCTCCACGAAAAATTAACTTAATGCCTTTGATGCTTTTCCTGAAAAATAATGCGTAGTCGATGCCATTTATCAGTCATCTAAGAAATAACAGCAAACCTCCAAAAACGCAGAAGTATAAGTAATTTATCCGAGTTACTCCTAAGCTGCCTTGGTAACATTTTCTGAAGAATCGATATTTAATTCTACGCTATATAAGATGACGGAACAACATTACAGGCCACATCTTGAGACATGATGGCCTGATGAAGACAATCGTCGAGGGACAAGTGGAAGGCAAGAACGGAGAAGGAAGATCTCGAACAAAATATATGGAACAGTTAAAGAAGAATGTCAAAGAGAAGAAATACGCATGTGTGCAAAAATTAGCTGATAGGAGAATGGAGTGGAGAGCTGCGTCAAACCAGGATCTTAGGATTGTTGACAAGTGATGATGATTTTCATCCTGAGATTTCTTATTCACTGTTTGAGTGGGCAATGCGCGGATGAAAAGGGCGTGAAACACATTGCCACGACACTGCACGCTCGAAAATACTCGCGCTAATTCAAAATCGACCGAACTCCACAGTAATTTCCCCGTTAGTTCATCTATGTTCCAAACAAATTTCTGTTGTCTCTGTTATTTTATCATTTCGGCCGGACCTAGAAATATAGTGAGGTTGAAAGTTGAATTTCTCATTGCGTATATCAATTAATGCCCTCATCTGCCCTCAAGAAATCTACGCCTTGCAAGTTGCTTCGGAGTTTCCAGCGGCTCCCTGTCTAATTCGTGTTAAAGTTGCGTAAACGCTTTCTGTTCGCTGGTAGCATTTTTAAACGAATTGCGTAGCTTTTTTATGTAGCTTATAAAGTTTTTTTCATTAGAAATAGAGTTGATGAATGCTTTGAAATAGTTATTTTACTTGATTATTAATATTATATTCAAATTTTTTGTTGTAATCAGATTCTTTTACATTCTCGTAATGATTGTTGTAAAAACTTGGGCCAACAATGGATAATTCGAATATTCTTTCAGATTCTTTGTCTGAGATAATTATAATACAATTGAAAGTGGTGTATGAACAGAAACTCATTTACGACATATTTGGATTCTATGTCACTGATGGCATAATTTGAATATTTTATGCGTCTAATCTAGAGGAGTATCCTCGCTCCTTTCCCAAATGGTTGCGCCTTTTGCATGCATTTAAGTTTACGTCTGTAGTGCTGCGTAACACTTCGTTTCTCATTAAAAGCTCTTATTTGCAAAGCTATTTTAAGCTTAATTTTCACATCACTTTTAGAATTTTCTTTGGAAGTTATCCATCGATAACTTTATCTTAGCTGATCCATTCTCTACGCATTGTCACGAGGTTAAAAAATCTTCGTAATTGTATTGTTTTCAAATACGGCGGTTCAGCATTGCACTGGCCGTATCTCGCCCCGTCAATATTCACATTAAAAGTCTACTGATCATTCCGGTCGACTTGCTACTGCTGGAGATTCTCTAGGACGAATTTACGCTTTACCTTCTTTTTTTATTTGCGCCCGTGGCATATTTCTAGCGCTAGAAGCAAACCCGCGTCATACCGGATGCTCTCGAGTCGTGTGAATGACTGTCGTGACTATTTCTGCTAGCAACTAGAGTCTATTACTGGACTCTCCAGGCTCAACACAAGCCGACGTTGATATCCGTGTGATCACGCGATTATTTGGCACCAATTTTATCCACATAATGTTTTTATTGTGTCAGATTGAGCTCTGACGCACGGGTTTTCTGATTTCATTATTTCGTTTGCCTATCTATTTTCAGCCTTCTCATGACAATTGAGTAGGTACCCACCAAGGGGACTGCATAGAGTTCTATTGGACCTTTCGTTCGCTTTTTAATCAGTTTACAAAACTGTCGTGGCGCGGTTAATAGTGCAACGCGATCCACTTTTTTCCAATATTTTGCAGTGCAATGTTTGTAATTGCGAGGAATAGTATTGAAAAGTTATGAATTTGATAGATAAAGTCACCATGTACATACATTTTGGTTAATGTCCCAAATTATACCTTAGTTCCCCGTGAAACTCGGTCATTTAAGCCCACAGCGACGCGAGTCGGGACTTTTGTAAACTCATTTAAATGCGCGGTGGTTCACTACACATTTCAGAGGCCTATTTGAGAATCCTCTTTCGAAATATTCGTGGTACCTTCGATGAGTCAAAAAAGTTTCCTAAGAAATTGATTGGCACTATATAGGATTCATTAAAAATGTATCTTCTTCTCTTATACGGTATGATTCCTAGGTCTCGTTTTCGGCGATAGAAATTTTAGACAGTTACACGCGAGAATGTTACAGTTTGTGCCTTTAAAATTTTATTAGTTGACTTGCCGGAACTCGTACGAGATGAGAAAACTTTTTTGACATCAAAATGCGCTTTCTAGCTTACTGATGTGTACTCCTTGAGGGTTTTCAAATGAGCTTGCGGGAACGAAACTACTGTCTGTAAAAAAAAGCAAGATACTCGAGTTTGAGGAGCTCTAGCGTCTAAATGAAGCAATCGATTTCAATGCAATAAAAAGCATACGAAAGAGAATTTAGTTCTACGTTATATCATGTACTTTAAAAATTCTTCGGCTCAATAGTATTTCCTGTACTTAATTTTTTCTCAAAAAAGTACCCGTTTTTTGCGCGTAAAATCAAGGTACAGTACAGTCAAAAATTAAGTACAGGAAATACTATTGAGCCGAAGAATTTTTAAAGTACATGATATAACGTAGAACTAAATTCTCTTTCGTATGCTTTTTATTGCATTGAAATCGATTGCTTCATTTAGACGCTAGAGCTCCTCAAACTCGAGTATCTTGCTTTTTTTTACAGACAGTAAACCTAGGCGTCGTATTTTTATTTCCCTCCGGGTCGAAACGAAACATGTTCGTTTCGTTTCACTCGCCATCCTTGCTTATATTACTGTGCTTGAGTGGGATTGGAGTCCACCCAACTCTTCTTGTGGTAAATGCGATGGTGGTTGGCGTAACATGGTGAAACTCCTTCATGATGCACAAAGGTTAAGAAAAGACTTCGCTGTTTCACAAAATAAAATATATTTGCGACCGGTTTCGATACAGCGTATCATCATCTGATACGCTGTATCGAAAGATGACGATACGCTGTATCGAAACCGGTCGCAAATATATTTTATTTTGTGAAACAGCGAAGTCTTTTCATAACCTTTGTGCATCTTTTTGTGGTCTTCATTCTTACGAAGTTTTGAGGTTGTAATGTTTATAGACAAACGCTCTCCATAGTTCATCAATTCGGTGAAAGTGTTATTTTTGGAAGTTGATTCTTTAAGAAAACAATCTAGAATAGATTTGCGTCATTCATAAGGCCAATGAAAAGTAAGTATCCTTTTGTTTTTTTCTTTCTGGACCGAAGTCAAGGAGCTGGAGCTCTTCTGTTGTCTCATGAAAAACGATTTATATGCCCCCTTATTTCGCTTTACTGAAAGTGATGCAGAGGGCCTGCCGTAAGCATTTAGATGTCCTCCTGTGAGGTCAATGTATAGGCCGAGACTGCAACGCTCTACTTAAGTCAAAATTTATGGCTGGGACTTTTTTTTTACAACAACGTTTTTTTTAAGTCGCTAGGCACGTTGTTTGCCGTCTCATCAGGGTAAAACCTTACAACTCCATTTTACCCTTTTTCCTATTAGCTATCAAGTTGAAAATTTCAGGATTACTCAGAACCAGATGACAATAAAATATTTAAAAAAATATTATGATTGTAACTGTATCTAGATTTTTATTCCGATTCCAAAAGTGAATATGGAAATTAGTTTTTAGAAATTACCATCAAAATCCGATGGTAACACTGCGTTCATTAAAAGGAAAATATCTAGAAAATTAGAGCGGCTAATTTTTTGGAATAAAATTTTATCGAAAAATGGATGTAAGTAAATAAAAATTGATTGGACTGAAATTTCAAAATTAAAGTGAAAGGAAGAAGGTAGCGGAAACTTAAGTAAAATATACGGACTAGATATTGATAAAAAGTGACTTCATTCAAAAGGTGAGCTAAGAAGTAATATTGCAATTTAAAAATTAATTTTTATAAAAAACAACTTTTTTCTCGTGAAACAAAAAGTAAAAAATGGATAGAAAAACGCTGGGTGCATGTTTTTCAATAACGCTCAATGTATACTTCGGACAAAACATAATAAAACTACGAAATACAATGAGCTTTGTTGATTACATTTTAATTGATGTTAAGTATAAATTAAGTGTTATAGTAGGAAGTTCGCACATCTTTTTTTGTTGTATATCAAGCAATTTATATGGAGACTCTCTCAGGCTCTTAGAAAAACCATTTTATTATTTTTAGTTCCCTAGAAAAACATTTTGTAGAAAAATGTATTTTTATATATTGATATTATATTTTATAATAAATCAATCACTACGTATTTGGAATAGGTTTCAATTGACAATCAATTCTATGATGATATCTCGTGGTGAATATCCTGTTTGAGGCATAATCTAAATCAGATTTGTTAAAATCGAGGGATATCAGGGGAATAAGGGAAAATGGTGTTAGAAGATATGCAAAAATTGGATCTGAGAAAATACTGAGGTCATTTTTTTTAATTCATGACACAGGAAATGTTGACGAATTTCTTATTTATATTCTCTGACACTCTACATTTCAAGCTGTAATCTTGAGTTCTTTTGCTAGTAAGCTTTCACCAAAACAAAAACCGGTGGAGCGATAGTTAAGCTTCATGTTAGGTAGAAATTGAAATTATGAGTCGAGAAAAATACTTAAACACTTTTCTCTGTAAATCTCTGTACACTTTAAATGGAAGTGTTCACTGACATCCGAGTGAGTAAAAATGACATTGAAATTCGATAGGCACACACTTACTCAGTACGGAGGTGGCGTTATGCAATACGGTGGTGATGACCTTAATTAATTTTTCCACCGTTTGTGCTCTCTTGGCGCACAATACTTTGACCTCATCGTCCCAGACGCTGGCGTCGTCGCTTTAACGAACCCGCCGTACGGAGTTCTTTTATTTATTGCGCGACATGTAGACATGGCGACACCGATACCAACCTTCTCGTCTCTCCCTCGCGACCCACGAGAAAAAAATAAATGAACGCGAGGAAAGTATCAACGCCGCCGTTGCCAAAATTATTGTTTCACTAAATATTTTTTTTTAATTGCCTCCCTGCTTTTGAGAGCGCAGGCTGCAACTAATTGTCTCACCGTCCCTTTTAATTGTCCTCAGACGAGACTTTTGAGGGCGTTGGACTGAGCGATACAGCGATGGATCGATTTCGTCTCTCTGTATCCATGAAGAATCGATGTAGAAAATCGATGTAAAAAAACAAAATGATGATAGCAAAAGAGGCATATTCTCCTCTTCTTCGTGAGAATTAAATTGAATGTTGGCTAAACATTGATCCCTATGATATGAAGTAATAAATTGAAAAAATGCAATTTGTTGCTATATGCTTTGGCTGCGTTTTCTATTTGTGACGTTTCCATAGCAATGGACCCCTTCGGATTTCAAAGCTTAAATCCTTCGACTTCGCTGCTAATATATATCGAATCGAGATCGACCACGTTCTCATTCGATTCGTACTCTCTTCGCAGTCACTGCCCACACTTACGAGCCGAAAGCAAAGCCCACGTCTCAACAAATTTACTTAACTCGGCGTAACTACATTGTTGAACACTTAAAACAGGTTCAGCAGTTCATCAAAAATATCACTTATCTCTACGAAATATCCCGTAGCAAGGATAATAATATGGATCGCCTTACTTTATATATATGAAGAATCGATGTTGAAAGCCTGGTGTACACGTTGACTGCTTTGGCAGTAGCTCAACAGCGATATCTCACCACCTTCATCAACACAGAAGTGCCTTCAGAGTGCCAATATGCTTCCCGATGGTGGAGGCAGGAAAACAGAAGGAATGTAGGCACGAAGATTTTCGCGGCGTTGATCAGATGCTTGCATTTTTTTCGGGTTCGCAACGTGTCCGTTGGCTTTTGTTGACAACAGTTTCGCTGACATTGCATTAAAAAATAAATAAGGGAATTGCGGCTGTTTAAGAGATATAGTGCCCACTTATCAATTATAAAATTTAATAAAATGTTGACTCAAAATTGACCCTTCATGAGTAATACTTGAAAAAAAAAAGAAAACTGTTACTGTATTGGTATCCCTCGACCAGTGGCGGATACAGGTGGGGGGCGCAGTGGACGCCCCCCCTTGCGGGCCCGCCTTTAATGCCAAATATTGCAGAACCACAATTATAACTTGTACACATACAATGATGGCATTGTCTTGTATATGCATGTAATAAATTTACTAAAACTTTCTTATGTTTGTATGTGACTTGATTATTTTTTATTAGGATAAAAGTAAATGTAACTCAAGATATCCTTTCCGCCCCCCTTTCGAGTTTTTTTTTTGTATCCGCTACTGCCCTCGACTATAACAAACCTCATTTAGATCATACCATAAATCATACCTCAAACATGACACTAAAATGTGATATTATTATTGATTTAAATGTCAATCAGAACCTGCGTATTTAAAACATTGTTGTGATTATTTTTATTCATCAATCATTCAAAGCCCTCATCTACATATTCCTGTATCTTAAATTTGAAAAATTTACTTCGGTATTTGCTCAGATGCAATTTTTTTGTACAATATAAAATTGTGTACTCATTATGAATTTTTCATCTCGGGTTTTCCTCCGGGTCACAGTTTCCTTTGTTGAAGCGACGTTTCGATTCTCGATATGCCCATCATCAACGGAGCAGATGAGCTTACCCAGAGACGCGAGAGAGAACCTGACCCGGTGAGTACCCGAGTAGCATTCTTGTAACTAGTTCGTCAAGAAAGTCTACTGTGCTATTTGTAACTGTATTGTTTGCCTGTGTACTTAAATCAACGTTGCCAGCGGCGATATATCCATAGGTATATTGTCATCAATTCTTACCGCGCTCGGAGTTGAACTGCTTCAACTTCGCCTAATGCCTTGTTTACGTGTCGAAATTGAATGCTATAGCTGACGACCGCTAAGATCCGTTCATAAAAACTTAACCTTGCGTTACTTTTTCTTTTATACTTTGTGAACTTTACCCATTTTTTCAAATTCCATTCTGCTCCAGATAAACACTGTTTCATGCCCAGTTGTGTATTGAGTAGAAGTTGTTGTATGGAAAGTACTATTTATTTTCTTCTATATGCAATAGTTCTTCAGTAGTTCTTCGAAATTTCTCATTTCTTATTGTTTTCTAAATGTACAAGCAATCTGAATTTTTATTTCTGTAAAGTGTTTAGGACTTAGTGGGTTCACAAAATCAAACGTTTGCAGAGTAGTAGGAATTCGTTTGTTCCGAATTTAATAAAATACTATTGCATTAATATAATGCATTAATTAAATAAAATGTTAAAATTATGGTAAAAACCGTACAATTCTAGCCAAAACTTCAAAATTATATTTCATCTTTCTCTTTTTGAAGCTAATGGCGGATGTCCCAGCACCAGTCGCCATACTACGCCCGAGGTAGACTGCGTGTGATATAGTGTGCATGTAGACGCGCATATCTTTCAATCAAGAGATGAATTAACGTCTTCAAGGATGTAGAACATTGTTGATGTGTAGCAATTTTGAATGCGGTTCACCACTACCTATCGGAAATAGAAAAAATGGCATTACTAGCCTATCGTCACTGTGGATTAATTTTTGTTGTGAGTTTTATGTTACTCTATTTGAACCGATATCCGATTGTATTGAGGGACTTGTCGAAGCAAAATTTCCCATGAAGGTATTATGGAGCGTTTTCTATAGAAAAAATAATTTTTCATCGAGTTCAATTATGAAAGGGTTTCCGCGTCGTCCTTGAAGTTTCTCAGGCAAGGAAGAGGTTGCGATAGCAGCGGCCTAGAGGGTTTTCGGGGAACAAAATTAAAATTGATGAATTTTTTTACGCCCACCAAGCGGAAAGATTAGTGAATGATATCCACTCTTTCGCCAATACACCCGGCGTTGAACACGAGCATGAGGAAATATGCTGAGTAATTAGTTGTTTCAGGCGTGACTTTATGGAATCTGCTTGACATAATGAAAAGTAAATAAATCTTTGTAATTCCACATAACTATTTAATGTATGATATTGGTATCGACGTGGCACGTCATCATCCGGTACAGATGCACAGAAGTCGGAGAATAAACAGTCTCAAACAAAATTATTTTTAAAAATTTCAAAAACTCAACTGTCTGAGGAGAGGGTCTGCAAGGAGGTTATAATTATTTGGAGGCGCCGTTTCCGAGTTTTTAGCGTGGTCAAAGTTCCGCCATCTTGGTTTGACAATTTTTGGACTTAAGTCTCCGACTGATATTTTGAGGTGGGGAAGTTTTGTTCTGAAAATTAACTACATTAAATGAAAAATGCTTTCATAATCATTAGCATTTCGCTGGTGATTTTCATCGGATTTTTCCCATCATTCGAGATACTTCTATTAATGTGTAAACTCTGTACCCGTCAGCCACTCCACTGGTGGGGATATCCTTGAAAATTGCTTTTTTACTATGATTGTTAGATTTCCGTTGGCTATGATAAAATTAACTACCGGTATAAGTGCAGGTAAATGACTAGTTTACTCTCGTAAAATTTTATTTTCAGCTAAGCAGGCTGTAGAACGTAACCGTGGTGATTGATGATAATTTTTCCCTCGGAAAAGATGTTTGAGTCGTAACTTCGCGAAGCCTAGCAATGAAGTAAGGAAAAAAGGGTTAAAGCGTGCGTTTCATGGTTTATTTTAATGTATGAACGAGTTATGACCAAAAATTTCACCAAATAGCAAGCACTGATCCTTATGGGATTGTCAATGTTTTGGTCAAAGTGGGCGTGGCTCGTCCTACCCAAGCACCCCTATTTCCCGCGCGGAATTCCCCAGCTTGCTACCTCATTTGAGTAGCCAATGACCTTTCCTTCTCTTTCCCTCCAGTCCCTCTTTCCTAGAATTTTTATAGATAAATGTTCTTTCTCTTCAGCCCTTCTTCGCCTTTGAGTGAGTGAGATGTAAGATCCGAAACTATATTCCACTATATGGCACGAAACTATGGTACCTTTTCGGATCGGTACTTTTTTTCAGTAAAGTGCCATTTCGTGCAATTTCGGTTTAGTGCCCTTTCGGTTTCGTGCCTTTTCGGTTTAGTGTCTTAAAGTGAGAGCGGTCCGAAACTATTGAAATGTCGTGCTTTAAAGTGCTTTTTCGTATCGGACCACATCCCTGGCACACTTCCCTCCACGCACGAAACCACAGATGCCCCCTCCAGATATTTACAACCTCCTTCGAGGGCCTGTCTTTGAAGACAATGTAAGTACGGAAATCCCAAATCCTCTCCATGTTACACCCATTCACCACCTCTTTGGCCAAATGCCGCCCCTGGGAATTCCCCCCCTTGACCCTCTCCTCACACCGTTGTGTTCTTGAAATAATTTTGTGTGTGACTGTTTATTCTCTACCTTCTATGCATCTGTACCCGATCATGTAGTGCCACCTCGAAACCTATATCGAACATTAAACTTATGTGGAATCACAAAATTTCCTTTACTTTTCATAACATTATGAGCAAATTCAATTCCATCCTTTTTGTCTTATAGCTTTTGCAGAGATTTTCAACTCTCAACTATTGTTATAATGAAGTAAAAATAATAGAACTGCTATTGACGATTACGTCTTTGGTAATTTTTACTCGCAATCTACTCTTATTCTCTTATGTACGAGTAATCGTTTCATTTCAATAATCAAATGTGAAAATCTGAAAGCGATGCTGGCTTTTAGCGTAACGACTGAGTCTGTAACATGTTATTTGGGCATTTTTTTCTCCGCTGGACTCTTGTTATAGAACAAATATTATGTAAAACAAATGTTACAATTAACTTGTCACATATAACATGTTTATGTAGCATGTTACACCGTGTAAACGCACCGTTAGCAAGCCTCTTTCATTTGTCTCCTGTAAAATTCACATTTAGTGACTTTACCTGTTCATCAACCCTAACCTGATGATCCTGATGCATTATATCCTACAAGTAAATAAACCCCTTAAAGATTTTTTTCACCCTTCGGGGCCTTTTTTGCGGAGGTAGTGGTAGTGTCGCCGATCTGTAGGGACACGTACCCACCACCTTAGTCTCTCTTTTCGCCTCCTTCACCCCTCTGTATTTGGCGTCTGGATCGCCCGAGTGGGTTTCATAGTCGAGTGACCCCGAACCCTGAAGAAAGTTTAAGAACCTTTTCCATTTCAACACATCAGTTAGCCTAGCAAGCTCAAGAATCGATATTTTAAACACGATAATCTATGATTAATTTTATGCAATAATTTTCGGACTTTAAAAGCATCACAGCTAGTAGTTGCATATACGACTACAGGCCGATCGCCCGTAGGAAACATAGCCGCCCTGCGGAAGTTTCTTTATTTGAGAGTTGAATATCGGGTTCTTTTCACCTGACAGAGCAATATGAGTATATAAAGATATAAATTCATGCCTTAAAGATACCATTTCAGTTAAGCTCAGCTAGGTTTCCGGGTTGTCTTCCGTGTCCATTCATCTTCCTGACGACAGCTTCGCCGGCGTTGGAGCAGGCGTCTTCACGTTTGAAGTCTTCAAACTTGCAACACTTCAAAACTGAAGATACCGGCTGCAACGCCGGCGAAATTGTCGTTATGAAGATGAATCGACGCGGAGGACAACACGAGAAAAAGCTGGTCCTACTGCACCACTCCGCGGAAGTCTCCATCAACACCAATAGATTAATGGTGTGAATTCTGCCGGTACGATAGGATTAATGACAATTTTTTCGCTCAAATGTTAAGGATAGACTGTGTAGGTATGTTTAAAAAAATAAACATATGACTATCATAATTTTTTCCTCACGACTTTACCTGTCCATTAACCCCCTCGTGATGCACTTCCTCCTCCAACCAACACCCTCGAAGATTTTTTTCAACCTTCGGGCCCTTTGTGTACGGGGATATGGGGTTGTGGCGTCGCCAATCTGTAGGAGCACGTTCCCACCACCCTAGCCTCTCTTTTTCCCCCTTACACCTCTCTTTATTTGGCGTCTGGATCACCCGAAAAGGTTCCATAGCCGAGTGACTCCGAAAGCCGAAGAAAGACCTGTTTTCCGTTGTTCGGCTCGCGCATTTCGCTCATAGTCGATGAATTCTGCTCTGCACCCAATATTTGATGGGGATTCCTCGTACTATTAGGGAAGAATAAAAATTTACTAATACCACTGTAATTTATTTACTTGCGAGCTGTTTCGATACAGAGCACTATCTTTCGATACAGTGTAACTCCAAGGAATGTTGAGAATTGATCAGTTAAAAATATTTTCTCTTCTTTTCCCTATATCGTTTCCCTGTTTAATACGAGGTACTTCAAGAATTTTGTTTTCAAGTTAACATGAAGAAAAAATCAACAGTTGATATTTATTTTGTTACTTTGGGACGGTTGTAATCTTCTGGCATACTTCTACACTGTATCGAAAGCGGTCGCAAGTGAATAAATTATTGTGAATAACTGGAAGTTTTATCATTTTCTAATAGTCATGAAGGAGTTCAATCAAGTAACACCTAAACGATGGCATTTAGGAATTCCTCGAGTTTCGGCTGTGGCATGTTCAACACTATATCATGAATGTTCCACTCCTATTCTATGATTTCCAAGTAGTAGAGATAAAGAGTGCTAATTCAGGGGTAGTGAAGTCACCGTTGTTGAAGAGCCAAATTCTTAACGAATGAGCGTAACTCAATGACCATTAATTGCCATTAGATAAATCGATTTGGGTTATTGAGTATTGATCGAATAAAAATATTACCTCTTATCTCTCCGCCATCGTTTCCCTCTTTAACACGAGAATCATCAAGGATTTTTTTTCAATTTAATGGAAAAAGACGTCAGCTGTTGATGTTTATTTTGTTGCTAGTGCACGGCACATTTAAATCTAGGCGATGATGATGCTCATATTGAAGAATGAATCGCTGACGGAAAGTGATGTATATAGTGGACAAGTTCTCAATAACCAAAACCGAATTAATGTAAGAAGTGTTCGAGAACTATTCAACATCCACTTCATACACTATTGTACATTTGTGGTAGAAGATTTTTATTAATGCCTAAGGTGCCGAAATTGAATTTGAACTAATAATTTATACAAAGGCATCAAGGAGTAATTGAAATGCTGGTTGGTGCTTAAGTATTCTCTGTTTGAGAAAATATTTACTGCGATTGTATCATGTACAAGGAAAAACTTAAAAGTAATTCTGATCGTAATTGTAATTTACTTACTCTTTACTTTTTCGAAGAGTAATTTTAATAGTTGTTAATTACGAATTTGATAGCTTGATTGTAAATGAGACCGATCACATTTTATTCAATATTTTTCCCCTTGTCATAGAATAAAAAGTGAATTCAGACAATAATGAGGACTAACAAAAATTTCCGCGAGTTTGGAGAGTTCGATCGACATTTTTTTATTGTGTTGGGATTCATGCCCCTGAAGAATGATAAAAATTTCAGCTATATTCATTGCTTATGTCGTTTGAGGCAACCGCTGAGATTAGACGTGTTTTTATGAGCTCGGCGATTTTATGCTCACACTTCATCGATAGTTCGTGAATTGTTGGCCAAAAATAATACTGTAACGATACCCCTCCACATTCGCTATACATGGCTCCGGGTGACTTTTTCCTATTTCAAAAAATAAAGAGAACCTTACAGGGCCGCCCGTTTATAAGTATAGACTCGCTTTGCTCGCTGCGGGGCTCTGCCCCCCCTAGGCCCCGACCTTTTTAGAGGGGGTCTTCATAAGACTTTTTGTCGTATCTCGTCTCGTTCACCCCAAACATTTGTATGAGTGAGTGAATGAATGAATGAGTGAGTGGTCGTTAGGGGATTTTATGATATATAGATAGATGACATTAAAAGAAATCATTGACAGAACTAAAGGTTATCACAGAGACCTGGATAATAGGGACGTTTTTAAAGGCGACAACATTAATGTAGACGAATAAATAATTATGTTTTGAAAAAACTAAAATTCCCGTTATTTTCTGAACGCACCACCAAGTAGAAATGTACGTGAAAACAGCAGCATCAGATAGCTAGATACGTTGAATAGGTTGTTTGATTGGAATACTTCCGGATATAGCGAGTTGAGTGGTAGCTTTCGGAAATGAATAACGAGGTTTCTTGTCAACCGATCAAGCATCCCGCTGGAGAAAGCTGACATTCAAGTTTTTCATCTCGTCAGCGCGGGTTCCTCTCTAGGAATAGTCTCGCTTTGGAGCTGTTAGCAATTAGCTCCATCAACTCGTTGGATTAAGTTGTAACAAGGCAAACCTGAATCATCCTCCACTCGTGAAAGCAATTGAGCCGAAGAAATGTGCACTCTGTAAATAGTAGTTGAGAATAAAATGGGTATTGCGAGCTGTGCTATCGTGCCTATTTATTGAGAGAGCGAACAGTTAAATGCATTTAATATTTAAAATTGAGCTCTTGTACTTTGAAAGATTGAAAAGATCATATGCACAACACAAAATCATTAAGGCGACGGAGAGCATGCCATGCCGAGATGAAAATTATCCGTACTGATTTATCCAATATCGATCGCGTGTTAGTAAAAAATATAAGCTGCCTAAAGGAAGCATGAAAGAAAACTATCGTTATAACTTTATTAACATGAAATTTATTAATATTTTCATATCAATATCTTTTATTTTAAAATAAAGAGTATATTACGTACAGTAGTTTTTGTACGTTGTTTTTAATCCCAGACCGCCTTAATTAAGACCGCCTGCCTATCAGATCCTTGTGCCCCCCAAGAAAAGATCCTGCATCCGCTCTTGCCGAGCCCCTTCGAATGGAAGATCTATCAAATTTAGAAGCGTATCTCCTAAAGCCTAATAGCTCTAACCAATTTTGTTTGATGAAGACCTATAACACGACACTGAGTCGCTCGAAGTGTATTCTGTCTTTCATTCCCAATTAACGTACACATTTCTGGAGTTTATCAACCCTTTAGCAACACAGAATTCATGCGAAATAGGTTCGCGGGACATCATTTTTTCGTAGAAATTCCGAATTTTCCTCCTCAGAATGATGCTAGTTTCGTCTTCATCACTTGTCATCGACCGGCCCTTATGCGGGTGAAAGGATACGGAGTTTGCCCTAGAAGTGTCCTTGGGCGAAATATAGTAGCTTCCTCGTCGTCGCCCGAGATATTAAATTCGTAGGAAATTTTCTCTCCTCGAGTTGACTCGCGCTGAGGAAGTTATGAAACGGCACGAAGGCTTTGAGAGCGGGAATTTCATCCATGGAACAGCAGCAAGTCTTTTGCACCAATTTTCTTGGCTTGTTTCATTTGCCGAGTGAACGTAACGGATAGCCGGAGAGGCCGTGAAAAAATTTCGTTGTAACTAGGATCCGTAAAGTGCAAATTTTAACCTCATCTAATGTCTAACAACATTGTTCAGAAGTTGGGGCCGAGGGCGCCCAGAAGCCAGGGATGGCAAGTGAAACGAAACGGAAATGTTTCGCTTCGACCCGGAGGTAAACGAAAATACGAGGGCTAGGTTTAGTTTCGTTCTCGTACGAAATTAAAATCACCAAGGAGTTTAGTTTCGATCCGGGACGAAACTTAAAAAGCGGTTTGCGGTGTAGGATATAGATGTACATATATCGAAAAATGGAGTGCCAGAATATAGATGCCGCTGGTTCAGTGGTTTCCTTAGCTTGGAGTGTAGCTCTCTACGGTGCGGAAACGTGGACACTGAGGAAAGAAGACGAGAGAAGATTGGAGGCATTCGAGATGTGGGTATGGAGAAGAATGGAGAGGTGAAATGGACGGAGAGGAAAAGGAAAGACGAAGTGCTGGAGATGGTTGGCGAGGAGAGGCAGCTTTTAGATGAGATACGCAGGAGACAGAAGGTATTGATGGAGTTAGTGCTTAGCGGTGAGGGGATGTTGAAAATGGTGTTGGAGGGTAGAATGTTGGGGAAACGAGGGAGGGGAAGGAAAAGAATAGGATTTTTAGATAGATTGAAAGAGAGTAGGCCTGACAGTGAATTAAAGAAGGCAGTGCTGGAAGGAAAGGAAGGCTCCCAGGTCACTTCTCGAATACTCCATGGAAACCTACCTTAATCGGTAGAATACTATAATAATAATGCACCAAGGGTAGTCAACACAAGGGAAAAAAGTTTCCCCGTGTAGCCAACCTCTCCTGGCTACGTGACTTCTGAATTGATATTCATAAATAAACAATTTGTATAATCACATATAAAGCAGGAGTCGAAATAGTGAGAATTAGCGCACTGTTTTCTTTTTCTTATGCTGCACTCGAGGCCAAGGGTGCTCATGATCGACCCTAAATGGGTTTCTCTCTGCTGTCGAGTCATTATCGATCCACTGTCCTCGAGATAATTTGTGTACAAGGCGCATCTTTGGATTCCCGCTATATACCCTCGGAAACCTGTGGAGTCTCGTTTTAAAAACGTTTGCCTTGAAAATTTTGAAAAAAAATCTTCATTTTCGAGAGTGATTTATACTATTATCTCTATCGCACGAGTTCACGGATGACAGAAATGAGGGCTTATGATGCATTTTAATAATGGGCGGAGATTATTGTTTAAGGATGCCTAAATAGTCTTGCCACTAATTTTTTATGTTATCGGTTATGATAGTCGCTGATCGCAGTGAGACTTTGTAGAGACGGGTTCTGGGGGATTCTGGATGTATGGAATACCTCACAGTGGTAGAGGGATCGGGGGTCCCTCCCACAGAAATTAAAAAATCGTAGATATTGTGATTTAAAAGCATTTTTACCCCATTTTATACTCAATTTTATATCCCATTAGGAGAAAAAACAATGCGTGATTGTACGAATCTATTGTTTCCGTGTAAAATACCGTCCTAAGAAATAATTAAAAAACGATCACCCTAATTCACTATAACCTTATTAAATTCTCTGGGGGACATAACCTTTATAAGAAATATTGAGGGGACGCGTTGCCAACATCCCCTCCTCGAGCTATTCGCGGCGAAAAATCGGTGGTCGTAACCCTTTCGCGCATAAGTTGTTGACGTCACGAACTCATGTAGAGTCGGTGGCCGCTTCTCAGCTACCCTTTATCCATGCTCATGGGCCTCGCGTTGATCTTCGTCGTTTACAATCTAGTGTGCGATTCCTTTTCTCAGTGGCAATTTTACCATGAACTAGTAAATGTAACGAAACTCTAATGACGTCACCAACTCATGAAAAGTAGGCGACAACTTCCGCATTCTCCAATTTTAACCTACGAGAGGACGGCAAGATGAATGGCGGTAAGATTTCTTTTTCGCCGTAACTTATCTTTTCATACCATCCCCAGAATTCTGTCAATGAATTTCGGTTCCGCGTCTAATTTAACGATCCTTTATTATCAAATATAGATGAAATGATTTTGAATCCTATCCATTTTCTATCCTATGGAGTAAAGCGTAAGAACTTGAGTTTTGGAATCTCCAGTAGCAACCCTGACTGCTAACTCGATGCTTTCAGGGCTTTTTATAAGCGCGCAGCCCGATAGTTTTTTGTTTTTATTATCTCGGGCCTTCACGTGGATACTTTATCGACTGATGACTCCCTTCTTGGAGAGCTTCGTCTGCGTTGCTTTGGTAATCGCGCACGGAGGACAATACGCAGTCGTCGAGCTCGTGGGCTAATTACCCTCGCCTTCAGAGCACTTTGCCCCCTTCAGTCTATCAACCCTCTCCCCCCGTTGCCTCCTCTACTTCTCCTTTGTCTGTCTTTCTCTGCTCTTCTGCCTTTTTCCGACGACGATGCAAAACGTCGGAGCCGATGAATTTGCTGTTCTCACAGTATCAAGAGGACGTCGGGCGTTATTTTTCGGCGACGGATTACTCACGTAAAACTTGCGCTCGCATCTTGAAATTTTCAGGGTAAGCAGAGTAATTTAACATGATGAAAGCACTCGTCTATATCCACACTTCTTGATTTCTACCGACCCAGGTTTCGGCACATATTGCCATTTTCAACCTGTAATTAACTTTAAACCTTGGAAATGGCATTTTGTGCCAAAACTAGGATCGGTTGAAATGAAGAAGGTAAGAAATAGATAAGTACTTTCATTATATTAAGTATTAATGATTTCCACCAAATGACGCCGGAAACTGTACCTTTTTTATCTTTGAGCGAAGTAAATTATTCTCAACCCTTGCCTATGCTACAAATATTAAATAATTATAAATATAATAATAATAATATATAATTTATTCCATTTACAATCAAATATTACATTTTAGAACATACTTAAATAATTTTGGAATATATAGGTACCCCTTTGAGTAGTTTTGGGGCTACCATCTTAAACTGTTTACATAGGTCTGGTGCTAGCACACATGAGAAGTAAAATTTCTTTGTATTCAGTTATTTGTTCTATTGCCGATTGCATTCATTATTACAAAACGTATTTCAAATATTTGGACAAGGATAACTATTTTTCTTATTTTTCTTATATAAACGCATAATTACATACATTGAATATACAATATACCTTTTATTGTAAACTTTTTAACCCACCTTTCTTAGTAGAAACTCTACTTCCTCACACCTCATAAGCCATTTTTTTACAGAGGATGCAAATCCCCATCTTTTTTCAGAGTTTGCTACATTGCTTGGCAACATGCTAAACAATTTAGGCCCTAAGTAATTGTATAACTGTCGATAAATTTCAATCGTCGGCCTAGGTATATGGAAGTTTCTCCAAGCTCTAATGTCATAGTTTTGTGGTCGGGCCTTTTCACCACTACGGTTATAGAATATTCTAAGGACTTTATAAATGAATAAATGCCTTAGTGGGAGGACATCTAATTTTTTGAATAGAGGAAATGAGTGGCTTTTCCTATACGATCGTGTTATAACCCTGATAACCCTTTTTTGCGCCACTATCAATGGTTTAATGTTGATAAAATATGCTCCACCCCAGCAGGCTATTCCGTATTGCAATCTTGAATTAACGAGAGCATAATATACCATTTTTAACACTGATTCAGGGCATATGTATCTGAGGAAGTAGAATTTTCTTACAATAGAAATCATTCCTGATTTTAATTTATTTATGTGAGACTTCCATTTACAATTTTGGTCAAAATATATACCTAAATATTTTATGTGACTAACCTGTTCGATCAAAATACATTTATCACAGGAAGTAACATTATCTTTTATACAATTTGCACATTGATAGTATAGTTTACTTTTGTTTGGGGTAGATTTACTCATGCTAAACATAGTATATTTCGTTTTTTCACTTAACAACATATAATTAGTCGAAAACCACATATTGAGTGTTAATAGATCACTTTGAATGTGTTCATATAGATCATCAACACTATTAACAGAGTAACTTAGTGCAGTGTCATCTGCAAATGACGTTAATTGACCTTTAAACCTGCCAGCACATAAATTGTTTACATATATTAAAAACAGTATGGGTCCCAACACAGAACCCTGTGGCACACCACAGGTGAGTCGAATCTTTTCACTGTAGCAATTTTTGAGACGCACACATTGATCTCGATCACAAAGATAACTTTGAAACCAATCATATGCGGTTCCACGTATACCCGCTTCCCATAATCGATTCATTAGTATGTTATGATTAATGGAGTCGAAGGCTTTGGTAATGTCTACAAATAAGCCAGCAACTCTACAGTTCTTATTCAGTCCGTCGTTCAGCTCTGAACAGAATTTTAATAATGCATCCTCTGTACTCTTACCACTCATAAATCCAAATTGGTTTTTATTGAAAAAACTATGCTGATTTAGAAATTTAAGAAGTCTGACTTTAACAACTTTTTCTATTATTTTAGCAAATACAGATAATAGGGATATTGGTCTGTAATTATTTACGTTCATTTTATCACCTTTTTTAAAAATTGGTATCACTATTGCAGTTTTTAATTGTTTAGGAAATATTCCAGTATACATACTTAGATTAGCAATATGGGCAAGGACCTCCGAAATATTTGCATTTACTTCTTTTATAACTTGTGTAGAAATATTATCAACACCTTTAGATTTTTTAGACTTTAATTCCTTAATAATGCTGCTTATTTCTTTCGCATCAGTAGGAACAAAAAACAGTGAGTCAATTGAATTGGAGGTTGGGAATATTTCTTTGTATTTATTCGTATTAAAAAATATAAATATATAAAGCTGTAAATGTTAAAAAATTATAAACATTAAAATAAAAAATCCGCCACCCTTTTCATAGCAACATATTTCCTCTCTTTCACATACTTTATAACCTGCCCTATGTAACTCATTCGGGGAGGTCCCTTCCCATTATCTACCTCCACCTGTCCATCCACGATTTTCTTCATCAGGCCATCATGTCTCATCACGTGGCCAACTAAGTTATTTCGTCTCCTCCTTAAGATTTTTATGGGAGCATACATCTTATTACCGAATTTGTAAGATAAAAATAAGGGTGATTTACAAATAAGATGGTATCTGGCGTAACTTTATGGAATCTGTGATTCACGTTGAATCAACAGGAAAAACACTTTGTAAACTTCCACAGGATGATTATTTAAACGACAATAGTTTCGTAGAACTGTCGACATCATCTGGTAAGATCTCTCAAATCCTCTCGAATAGATTTTTTTTAAACTTTCATTATGGGGTAGTTTTTTTTCTTTCATTTTGCAGTCCTCGAATTTTCATTTTTCTTTAAGTCTTTTTAATCGCCGACATAGGAATTTTGTATAATTTTAGCTAAAATTAAACCACCAAAGAGTTTTTTTTGAGGGGATGGACCTAGTACAATGCTGCTAAATACTTTTCTTACTGCAAATGCGCATTGTTATCTAAAATTGTGGTTAGAGATTCTTATGACTTGTCCGGACACTTTATCCCTCTTATTGTGGCATATTCCTAAAAATGAACTCACTCAATAACTGAGTACATATATTTGAATTTAAAATTCCATTTAAGAAGATAGCGTGCCTATTGCACTATCCTTCGGTCCATCTTTACTCTACTGCCATTTTTCTGATGATGCAGGGTGCTGTAGCGAATGAAGTCGCATTTTTCATAATGTTAAGGAGACTCACGGTCACAGCGAAAAGTGTCGCTGAAAACCATGACGATTTTCCACTTCGTAAATTATCCTTGGTCGCTATGCAATTAACGTTCTCAGCGGCAAAATCTTAGGCTAGGATGAGTTTGTGCAATCATTGCGAAAAATTCCAGTTAAAAATCAATTTTTGGCCATCCAAAAATTGACGTAGTGAAATAGCCCAACACATATACTACCATAGCTAATTTTATGTTGTAGTTTTTTATGTGAACCTTTATGTTTAGAAAACCTTACAATCGACTTGTATATAACATTTTCTTTTATAGCTAAGCATAATCGAAGAACAGAGGTGCCTCATATCAAATGTTTATGCAATAGTAATAATATTGTGAATTTTGCTTAAAATGTGTTGTTTGTTATGGTAAAATTACATGTTTTTTTTCAATGTAATACTTGCTTTTTTCACACGCCCAAAAATATACTGTGAAGAGGTGCGTGGAAGGTTCTATTTTTCCAGGAGGAGGCGTAGTAAAAAAAGTTTGAGAACCCCTACCATAAAGGTTTAAAGTTTTGTGGACACCATTTTGAGTTTTTTCCATAAATGTTTTTGTGCGAGGAAAGATTCCCTAAAAAATCGATTTTTCCGATCCGTATTCGTAGACAACCATTTTCCAAGTCCGTTTTACACGGGGCGCGTAATTGCACGATCTGACATGTGTACGGAAGCGCAGTCAAAATTCCGTGGTGTAAACCGGTAAATTGCTAGAACGCATGCGAGAATGCAAATGCGAGATGTGAGTTGGCAAAATAGCTCCTCTCCTAATTTCACTCCTGCTTTCGAGAAATTGCACGCCATAGTGAGAATGTTGAAATAAATAATTGCAGTTTCCCAAAATTGTAAAATTTATTACGATCTAGGCTTCAAAGTTACTGACTCATCTTTGAGGTCACCTTCATGTTTCTCATCACCTTGAAGATGATGCATAATAGCATTGAAACCGAGGTCGTAATTAATTTTATAATCGTGTAAAATTGCAAGTATTAATTTCAATATGAAATATTTCTTCTCCATCGCTATTGAATCTTCTTATTTCATCCATAACGAGAGATAAATGCTGTTCTAATCTGCGCAAATTCGTGCCCCGTGTAAAACAGCCTTTAGGCTGAGAACTTGGGCACCATCAGCGATGATAAATCCGCTGGCGGCGAGTGGATACAATTTGTGGAATGTGTACTTGCCATTTCCACTCCTGGTTCCTCTTGACGGTGAGCGTGAACAGTCCCTCGAAGAAGAGGAGCATGATGGGAAGGGAGAGGTACCAGAGCGTTGGCTCGCGGCGTCGGGCCACCGCCTGCCAAATGGCCAGCAGGCCGTGCGCCGCGAAAACCAGCCGCGTCACCACCGCCTTCACTGTAGCGATCACACGCGCCATGACCTCCCGTCAACTGGACGCCACCCGCTCGTTCTATAGGGGCGAAAATCACACGCGTTAAAACAGGATGGTAATGATAAAATTACATGAGTTTCTCTTCGTTAAAATTATGTAAGTTTCACTACAGAGAACATCTATCTTCTATATTATTTCTACTGTATAGATACCTTTTTCTCAACTCATACGCAACCAAACTCTACAAATGAAGTACCAACATGCACAGAATTTATCTGAGAACATGCGACGGCATATCTTACTACCTAAATATTGCTATTGTTTCCTAAAATCGGTTTTTAAATAAAAAAAAAAAAAAAAAATAAAAAACAAAAAACCGGTAAATATTCCTGATTTTAACGGCGCACAAACTTATACATTTGTTCATTTGCAACGATATCTCGCATTCTTTAAATAACTTTTATCAAAATGCGGCTGATTCCAGATTCAAGTCTCCTGTTGATACATAAGTGTAAGTCATCATGCGCGTTTAACAGAGGATAGTGTAATTACTTGCAAAGTTATGTTTAAAGAGGTCCTCTGACCTCAATTTGTACATGGACATTCCAATTAAATTTGTACATAAGACCCTGCCTTTTTTTCTACATTTTAAAATTAGAAACGCGCCTATCCCTCTGTGGACCTGCATTGAAAAGAGCGGGGGAAGCCCGCTGGGAGCGGGCGCATCACGCTCGTATATGTATAAAAGAGGATGTTTGTTTGTCTGTCCGCTATGCATTTCCATGCGGCTGCACGGATTGCGACCGAAGTTTGCACATATGTGCATATCATACTCTCAAAGCCCCTAGTGCTACTTTCGGTTACGCCCAACGCGTCCTTTGCGTCATTTTCCCATCACCATTTGTTACGTCACGGCATACCAAGGGCGCAGCTAGGAATTAAGGCTAGGGGGGGTTTCAGGCGCAACTAATACTGGGGTGCCTGGGGGTGTGGTACACCCGCCAGGGTAAGCGGGAGGTGCGGGGGCCCTCCGCCAGAAAAAATAAGATAAATGGTCCAAAAATATTGAGTTTTACGGCCTTCTGAGGGATATTTTGTCAATCGTCACACTAATAGATTTAACTTAATAATTTCTCTGAGCTCTGGGGGGGGGGGGGGGGGAAGGGTTTATCGGGGGGATAATTGATGCATGTGTATTTATGACTGAAATCACTTTTGTATATGTTTTATTTTGTTTTCTTTTCTTGAGTTCACTTGTTGTTTGTTTTATTGGCCTGTGAACATGTTTGTTTTTATTTTGATTTCTTTTTGCTGATTTGATGGTGGTGGTGTCTATGGTGATGAGAGATAAATAAGGGATGGTTAGTGAGAAAGCCATCTTGAAGTGAATGAATATTAAGATTAACATGAAAATACAATGTGTCAAGTGATATTTTCCTTGTGTTAAATCGCTTTGATACGTCAACACGTTCCAAGAGAAAATACAAGTCAACTATACCGAACTATAAATACTCTCGGTGCAAGCCTTTTTACTGGGTTATAAGTTCACTCGACGTTTTTGGTCTACGCACTTTCGGACATACATAACGATCATTGTCGTGGAGCGGGATATAAGGCGATCCCGTGCGCGGTATACGGAAATCGTTTTTTTCCATTGTTTGCTGTTTCATATGTATACCATCAGTGGCGCAGCGAGGGGAGGGGGAGGGTTTGGGGGATAAAACCCCCCCAGAGCTCAGAGAAATTTTAAGTTTAATCCATTTTACTTAATTGGATTGATATTACTAATAGAATAGTGTAAGGATTAATAAAACATCCCTCAGAAGCCGTAAAACTCACCATTTTGAACCATTTATCTTAAATTCCGCAATTAATATCGCACCTACCGCTTATCCTGGTGGGTATTCCATACCCCACACACCCCGGTATTAGTTGCACCGAAACCCCCCCTCAGCCTTAATTCCTAGCTGCGCCCCTGTTTACCATCATCATACCTGCTTTGTTCATTTACCTAAAAATCCTGCCATATGACCATGAATTCCAAGTTCCAAGTTTCCCACTTCTCTGTGTACTATCCTTCCCGAGCAACGCCGGTGGCCTGCTAGTTCATTTATATACGTGTAACCAATTAAAATAGAATTTAAAGGAAGCGCAAAAAAAAAACGCGGAATAGATAGTGTTGAATCAAATGATATTCCTGATTTCACATCGATTCTTTTAATATCGCCCAGTTTCGTTGCTGTGCGACATCGTCAGGTGACGAAACTGGTCGGTATTAAAATCATTTATGTTAAATGTATAAGGTTTTTTGGTTCAACACTAAGAAATATCATGTTTCCACGCCTCAAATTATCCATTTCATTAGGTGTGCTGGTACAGAATAGATCGTGTTGCCGGCAATCGGATCGATAAAGGCGTGATTATTATTTTAATTACGAAATTTGAAAGTGATATACGTGGATTTAATGCTCTTCTTAGTCTTACGCCAACATTTCGAAAATCTTGATGCAATTGGTCTTTTCCAATAGGTTCAGTCAACATTTCACTTACTTTCATACATTACATGGGTAAACCGCATTCTTATCTTGATCGAAAAATATGCGCACATTTGATGGACACTCCGAAAACAGCAATGGGTGATTATTTCATAGGGATTAATTCTCTTGGAAAATAATAATGGTTCAGTCAACATTTAACTTACTTTCATTCATTACATGGGTAAACCGAATTCTTACCTTGATCGAAAAATATGCGCACATTTGATGGACACTCCGAAAACAGTAATGGGTTATTATTTGATAGGGATTAATTATCTTGGAAAAAACTGCAGTTATTATTATTATATTCGCACAAAATGATAAAAACGATATACATTTTAAAATTCGATAATATTTGTCGCAATTAGTCATTCCAATTATTCGCGACGGGGGATATTTTTCCCTCTTAAGAGTCCGGGTCTGATTGCATTGATAAAAATACATAAATTTCACCATGAAAAAATTATGTACGCTTCGTTACCGAGAATACTCATTTGCAGACGTGTTGCAATTTTAAATAGAATCAAAGGAAGCGCAAAAAAAACAGAATAAATCGTTCTGCCAGCAATTGAAATCGAATCGAAAAAAAACGTGGATCTGTGATTAGGACAAAAATCAATTCGAAATAACTTGCAATGGATGATTATATTTTACTGCACATTTAAGTTCAAGTTTAAGTTTTGCGATTCGTTCGTCATCCCGTTAACTTGATATTTCCATAATTTTAAGCTAAATTGTCATCGTTTATTCTTATTCCACATACTTTTCACTAAATATTGTTATCTACCATAATACAATCCAAATGATAAAAAAGCATTATTTAAGTCTTGGAAGTAGACGACATTGGATATCTTTCCCTGCCCGCGTTTCATATGTGGTTTCGGAATTTTTAGTGGATCAAGGATGTCGATATTAAGTGACCGGTAAACAGTTTGTCTATTAGAGGAATTCTTACGCTAATTAATAAAATTTATCTGAAAGTCAATAAAACACAGCTTTCATGCACCCTTTAATTATGACTCAATCAATCCAACATTTTTTTTATCTATTCGCGACAGAAAAACTGTCATGTTTTGTTGGGAGAAATATGCATAGCAAAATTACGACTATTTAAAAATGATATACTTGAAATAAATTTATTTATTGGCCTTGCGTCAAAATTTAGATAATCTAGATGCAGTTAGTCATTTCGAATGGGTTCAGTAAATATTTAATATAGTTTCACTCACTTGTATGCAACTTCAAATTGCATGGGTAAATCACATTTATATAAGGATCGGAAAACAGACGCCCATTTGTCGGATTATCAGACTACATAAATGCAAAGTAATCATACACTCTTAGAAATCATAAATGGGTCATTGAATCTCATGAATTATTTCTGTGGAAAAACAGTGGCGTAATTATTCTAAAATTCGCACAAAATGATAAAAACGATGAAAATTTTAATTTTTGAAAATAATTAGCGCAATTAGTCATTCCAATTATTCGCATTCGCAATACCGAGAATACTCATTTGCAGACGTGTTGCAATTTTAAATAGAATCAAAGGAAGCGCAAAAAAACAGAATAAATCGTTCTGCCAGCAATTGAAATCGAATGGGAAAAAACGTGGATCTGTGATTAGGACAAAAATAAATTCGAAATAACTTGCAATGGATGATTATATTTTACTGCACATTTAAGTTCAAGTTTTCTGTGGAAAGACAGTGGCGTAATTATTCTAAAATTCGCACAAAATGATAAAAACGATGAAAATTTTAATTTTTGAAAATAATTAGCGCAATTAGTCATTCCAATTATTCGCATATGATATCTAATGAGTAGAGACATAGGTTCAAATTTTTTAAATGACGGTTATTTTCAACAGCGTTGCTCGTGCGCTCATGTCCCTAAATGGGAAGCTTTAATTTCTCGGCGTATAACAATTCATATTTAAATAAATTGCAATTAACAATGGTAATCACCCATTCCGTGATGTTTTACGAAATAAAAGAGGAAATATTATAGTTTTTTGTATAAAAATACAGAGAACAGACTGTGGGAAATGCTCCTTCTTCACAGCCTGGAATCGGTGAGATGAGTCTCTAAATCTTGTTTAAATTCACTATCCGAGACTTTATAGATATGTCATGTGTAGAGGCACTGAAATTTTGCCAATATCGATAATTTTATTTCAGTTCAATGATTTTCGTATCCATTATTCTAATGAAGACTACAAAATATGCTCACAGAACACTATTGTCAAATATTTCACGACATGACATTTCCTGATCATGGGTAAAACGGCAAAAAAAATTCAGTACAAACAAATTCGTTATACTATAGATCGCAATGGGATTGGTTACTCTGGTTACTCACGATTATGTTGTCTGCTGGGAAATACCTCCCCGGCTCTTGGGTCCTAATCGGAAAAACTTTGGTATTCCACTGCGCCGATAAAAGGCTCGCCTTCATTTTAATCGAATGGTTCGTTTCAAATCTGCTCTCGGGTGGAAAGGTATTAGTCACGTGACCGATTTCCGCGCATCCTCACAGCTAAGTGGACCGGTCCATTATTTGACCTCCGGCCCACACACATGTGTAAATGCGAATTTTTTTTGCTCCCACCCCACTAATATGTCGAAGTATGTTTGGATCAATCATTCCAGGAACATTTTAGGCTGCGGCGGGGGTCTAATACTCGCGGCCCGTCCCCAGCTTTGATTGTTTTAATGTTTGAGATAACGCAAGAAATTACTGTGTACATTATTGGCATTTATTGAATTTATTATTCAGTCATAAAAAATATACCATGAAAATTCATGTATCCCATATACCCATGAAAGTTTAAAAATTAAGTCTACGGTTATGAAAATGTTGCCAATCCCTTGGCTATGACGAAATCCACTCGCTCAATCAATGGAATCAAAGTAAGGTTTCATTGCACTAATGGTGCCAGATTGAAGTACCCGATATGTATGTATACATTGCAGGTAAAAATAAACTGAAATTTCTTCCAACTGTTTCATATTGAATTAAGAGTCGCCGTTTGCTTTAGTTTCCATTAATTTCTATTTAATTTGGAAAGTGGTGTGTTAATTAGTGCTTCATTGGGAATCGCCATATAAATAACCTCTGATTTCAAAATGTCGATTTTTTGTTTGTTTGTTTTTGATTAAATATTTTTCATATATTTTACTTGAAAAACATTTTTTAGTCTAATTCAGCTTCACATATACTTCCTTAGCGGTTAAAGGGATAGGGGATAGTCATCTACATGCATGTTACCAATTTAAATTGAATTTAAAGAAAGCGCCTTTAACAGCGCCACTGTTGAATCGAGGAATGAACTGTTTGGAGCCGCACATCGATGCCGCGCATGATATCACGCGTATCCGTCATCATTTGTCTGTAATTGTCAGACAAGTAGGAGTATCAATATTTGTTCAAGTAGACATGTAAAGAATGTGTTTCTTGGAAAAGAATCTTCCTTACCGCTGAAATGACTTCCAAATTGTACACGTACCTAGATGTTCGGGAAGTAAGGTGAGTTCCGGCATCGATAGAAGGCGTAAGCTAATATCTGTAGTCGTCAGTCACCAAGTGTATGGGTTCATGTACGCGACTATTTCGAAGTTCAATGCCTTGACTCAACATTTCAGATGAGCCCGTCTCTTCTCGGTTGGAGTGGACTCATTTTCGTGTTATGTGTATCTACGTTCGGTGTGTGGTGGTGTGTGACAGTGACATTATCGGTTATTGTCGTTGTAGTCGGGTAAGTGAGATGAGATTGGACTGGGGTGTGATGTTTGGTTTCCTTTTATGGTGAGTTTGTATTGTGGACTCTTTAAATATTAATTTCGTGTTCTGAAAGTCTTTGGATGTGTCCTTTTCCAGGGGACTAGTCTACCTTTACGTTAGCCATGCAGAAACTGCTCAGAAATATTACATCAATGTATACCGGTCTAGATTTGAACTGCCTAGGAATCGTCCTTTCGAGGTTAGCCTATCCTCCTGTTGTCTCAGTCACATTCTTATGTTGTGGTGTACAGCAGAACATATCGTTTTTGTGATATGTCCATGTATAATATGTAGTGTGTAAGATGCTTTTTTTAATGGCTAATATGGACAAACGTGAAGGCTTCCATGGTTTCTACATGGGAATACCGTTGTAAAATCTTAAGTATTCGTCTCTCAAGTGTGCTGTGGAGAATTAATAATTCAAGGCGAAAAGTTGTCATTTGTGGCCACTTCTTTGTTTTAATATTTAACACGTTAACCTCCTTTTTACCAGTGTTATTCAAACCTTTCCAGGAATCTAAGGACTTTGGTATTTCGAAAGAATCCCAGAAGGTAGATAGACGCTTAACTGGATCCACTGTGATAGATGATTCACTGCAGGAGATATTGGCATATGTATTTAGAGATTATATTTATCCATGGTATGAACGAATTAGCCCAAATGAAGAATTTCCCAAGGAAATACGCCAAGTGGCAAGGACGGTCGTCGTTGAATTTGCCAGCAGGTGAGGAAATTGCGATTGCTCATTCTCCCTGTTGCAAGTTATGATTTGTCTGTGTATATTAACCTAATACTTGGAATCCTGTATTTGAGAATATGTCGCAGCCTACTTTGTTTCTGTTGTGTAAGCTTGATTTTGTGACAAGCTGGCCTTCACTTAGTCAGATTTGTTGGAGTTTTAAACATCACGGTCTTAATGCTCGATTTTTTTTCTAATATTGAAATCATTCTTTGATTAATTTGTGGAATTTTATGCTCTCTTTTATACTAGTGTTCTTATGTATTGTTGTTTGCACAACATGGTATTGAATTACTGACTTTGTGTATTCTATATTGTGTACAGCTAACTGTACAAGTTTTTATTAAGTATCAGTCACGTTCAGGTTGATTTTTTTGTGGAATTCATATTGGTTTGGTGGTTAATTACTAGACCTGGCAGAAGTACCCATTTTCATCAGTAAGAGCTCAATAGTTTTTTAAAAATCTTGTAGTCAATAGTCAGGAAATGATAAACTTGGGTTATTTACTCTATTTAAATTATTTGGTTTGAGGATTTTCTTATGTGGTTCCTTCTGCTGATGATTACACTACCAGCACTATGATAAATGTCAATCCTACTTAGCATTCCTTTTGATTGTTCTCCCCATCACAATGGTGCTGTCATGTTAAGCCATCACTAGCTCTGTCACTAGCTGCATGACTCAGTACCATGTGATTCATATCACTGTGATCTCATTTTGATTCTTAGCTGTTTGTTCTTTCTAGATTGACTAGTAATCTGATCTTGTCGTTGTAGTTTTACCTTGTGCAAAATATTTAAATGCAAGTTTTAGTTAAACCTTTGCAGTTGTTGGCTAGAAGATTGATTTTCTGAAGAATTTGAAAATTGAGGATGCTCTATTTGAAATTTTGTGACCTTTCACCAAATTTTTCGTCCTATTTTTATGAATTATTTTGTTTTTGTAGCCTGAATAGTTTTGTTTGAATGAAATTTTGGCATACATGATGAATATAGGCAATTTTTGAGAAACATGTTTCAAACAGTAGTAGATGACGGGGTGGCCCTCCCATAAATTCACTAAAACTTGAAAGGATGTAATCTTTAAGTTGGCTCTCCAAGCAAAATTTATATTTCACCAGCCTCACAAAATAATTGATGAATATCTAACAGCCACTTGCTTATGCAAATCAGACCTCATATACATTGCCGCTTAGAGGTATTGCATGCCACAAAGGCACTGCAGAACTGAACTTTATTTAGTGCAATTAGTCATTTCAATTATTTGCATACAATATCTAATGCGTAGAGACATAGGTTCATATTTTTTTAACGACGGTTATTTTCAGCAGTGTTGCTTGTGCGCTCATGTCCCTAAATGGGAAGCTTTAATTTCTTGGTGTATCACAATTCATATTTAAATAAATTGCAATTAATATTGGTAATCACCCATTCCATGTTTTTTTATGAAATAAAAGTGGAAATATTATAATTTTTTTGTATAAAAATACTGAGAACAGACTGTGAACTCTCTGTTTTACTCCTACACCCCCAAACAATGACCTTTATCTTCCCCTGATTTCAAAGTGATAGTTTTTATGCTCCAGTTAGAAGGAATGATGTGTTGGACATGTCAAAATTCAATTTGATTAATGCATTTATTACCATTTGACTGGCTTATTCAATTGGCGGAATGAGTTCTTAGCAGAAGAATTTTTGGTATTGGTTGGCAGATAGATAGAAATTCACTAAAATTCCACTGGGTTATTCCCTAGAGGCTAGATCTTCAAGTCCAAGACTTTTGCACCCTGCACCTCAGGAGTGGGGTTGGATACACATTTTGGTTTGGAGTATAAAATTTCATTTACAATCTTAACAACTGATGTATTCAGCAATTTTAGTCGTTTAAGAAGTGTAACCAGAAGGAGAAGAAATAACTTGTCACTCGAAGCCCAAAATTATTATAAACTATTAATGTTTCATGCAACAAAATGTGAAGATAATTCATTGGAAAAGGTTTTTAAAAAGATGATAAGCTAAATTTTTTATATAATTTTGGAGGGGGTCATGACCCCTGTGACCCCCCTTTCCCTAAATCTGTGATGTCAGAAATTTGCTAGAATGTAGTTAATGTGTGGCCAGTCACTATTATCGACATGACATGATGTTAACTTTCACTCTAAGTCAATATGACCTACATGGTAGTCAGTGTCTAGTTGGATCAGGCTACCACTAGAAAACTAGATTTGATGTTCCTGTAAATACTGGTGGGCAGTTTGCCTATTTTTGAACTGATATTTAGATGTTACATAAGTATGTATTTGGATATCCCAAACTTGATAATCAACTCATAATTGTTTTTCAGGTTAATGCCGCATTGACTCATTTTGGTGGATGACAGTTTTGGTTGCATTCCAGCTTCTGTCTTCAGCTCCAAAATGGACCAAATTGATTTGGGCCCGAAGGCGGTAGCTGGAATGCACCCGAAACTGTTGTCCATCAAAATGAGTCAACATGGCATTAACCCAAAAAACAATTATCAGTTTAATCTCTGGTGAAGCCTCCATACTAGATGATCAACAATAATATCACTCGCACAAAACTAGGAGATGTGCATGTCCAACGATCTAACTTATCTTTGACACTAAGTGGACCTTGGGCATTGTGCACAAAAATCTCTAATAACTTACCCTTGATTATTAAGAATGAAAGGAGACTGCCTCAATTTAAAAAGGCAGTCTTTTCATTTCTCATTGATCAATGTTTCTATAGTATAGACGAATATCTGTTTTTTATAACACATTGAGGTGAACCTCTGTGAGTTTGGGTCATTGGGTTTGTACTTTTAGTTTTTTTTGACGTGTCTTATATACATGCCCTGTTCATATCAGTGTATTGTGTCTGCTGGCAAATAAAATTATTATTATTATTAACTGTTTCACTGCTTTCTTTTTTCAGGATGAAAGAAGTTGATTGGGTTAAATATCTCACCACTTGGCTTGTGAATGATGCTGCTTCACACCTTAGATTATTCAGGCAGGCTCGGGCGAGGCTCAAAGCAGAACGAAACATGGCTTCTCAGGCGGCCTCACAGCAGTCTTCGTCGCAACTTTTTACTCCGGCTCCTGGTACTTCAGGGGGTCCATCACCGCAAGCTTCCCCAAATCCTCCTCAGGCTAACCAAGGGCCTGTTCCCGTGGTCACTGCCTCAGCTGCCAATGACCTGGAGGGGGCCTTCTTTGACCTTGAGCTTGAGATGGAGAAAGATCTTTGCCGGGATACAGTTTGCACCGGGGGGAAAGAATTCGAGGAACGTGAGTAGTCTCTGTCTTTCATTTTTGAGACTTTTTCAAAAATGTGAAAATGGGTTAAGGCTAGTTTATGGAAAATATTCACGAGAAGTAAAGTTAAAAATTTGAGACAAAATTAACTTTAAAAAAATTTGTTGTTGGAACTGTTGTTATGGGAAAAAATAGCATTTTATTCTTTTAATGTAAGGTAAATTAAAGTTATTTGTGGCCAAGAGCATTTTTCTACACAATGTTCTAAGGAATTGATTCAAAAAGACATAATGTGTGTCTCTAATATAAATAGATGGGCCATTGAACTATCTTTAAAAACACCTTAGTTGAAGCGTTTGTGTATGTAATTTGGATGAGTTAAAAAATTCTGTGCTGAAAATATCATCCACTTAAGTAAGCCATTTCCACGTAAACACATCTTTATTCTTTGGCAGTATGACTTGAATTAAAATTGAAAAGCCTTCCTGGTATTTGCTTATGCTTTCTTCTTCTCCAAACTAGGAGGTACCATCAGTGTGTTTATGTTCCACAATAAATGGCATGGCAATAAATGATCTCAAACATTACATTTTTCATTCAGCACAAATGCCTCAGTTCTGCTGCAGTAGCTTATCTTGTTTATTTATGCAGCTCACCATGGTATCCACTTGCTACTTGACGTGGAAATCCAGTATAGTAAACCTTAATGAGCCGTTCAGTATGAGATTAACCTTGTCTTTACTCTGAATCGATCTCCCAGACCTCCCTTTCTGAGAGCTCATCCAGGTTACATTTATAAATTGCATAGTAAAGATGATCTCAAGCCATTCTCTGGTCAGGGGAGATCAAGGCAACCTCCACTACAACAGATATGAATATGGGCCATAATTTCACGGTCATCATATAAACAGCTATAAAATCCATTGCCCATACTGGTATATTGTACTTATATTACGTGTAGTATGAAAGTAAAGAAGGGTAGTATTTGGGACATCCTTGTTCATATACAATTTCATGTTTATAGACATTTATCATTTATTTTTTCAGAGTACATTAGGGATATTGTGGAAGTACTGCTTTACCTGTTAGTGCCTGCTGAGGACTTCCATTGCAAGCCATTAAGGTTTCTTTTTCGTGAGATAGTTGCCAATGCACTTCTAGTCCCTTTGCTTCATATGGTATCGGATCCAGACTACATCAATCGTACCATTGTTTGGCTGGTGAGTATTTCCTCTGAATCTTATATGTTACTTAGACAAAAGTCAGTGTTTATGCTTTTTTCGAGCACTTTTTAAGCCTTTATTTCACCTCCTGAACATTATCCTGAAAAACTTCTTTATCATTTTCTATCCAGTGCAGCAATATCCCTTTCACAAGTGATGCATTCCTAACTGCTATTCGCACAACTGACTGTGTGGGTGAGCTCCATGCCACCCGTGAAATGGTGTCCAAAGAAGTGGCGATTTTGGTGAGTTATATACAGTCATTGATGTGTATTATGTGGGTGTGTGGCTATGCTGACTAATGTGCAGCTTTTCTAAAATTCACTCTACCATTCTTAACTCCAGAGTTATTACAGTTCAGTAAAATTAGGGAAAAATCAGGGATTTACACATGAGTCAGGGAAAAGTCATGGAAATTCATCCATGTTGCCTGGGAAAATTTTTATAATGATGAGTGAATCAAAAGAACTCTCATGATGTAGACTGGCTGAGGACTTGCATCTTAGACATGGAAATATGCATTAAATATATGTATGTTTGGGAACATGTTTTTTCTTAACTCTCTTACAAGAGGTACCAAAAATACCTAAATTATTTATAGCTGTAGAGGAGGGTTTAATCTTCAGCATATTAGATGTTGTAAATGTTACCTGCATGGTAAAAATCAATGTGAGCATTTTAAATTGTTATTAACTTTATTAAATTGTTTAAATTTCCTAAAATAGTCCTATAATAATTTTTCTGAATTCAAGACTTAATTGAGCCTGTGAGGTTTCCTATATTCCTTGTATCAGGAGATATGAGGTCTAGTGCAAAGGCGCTTTCCTTAAATTTCAGTTTTACAACCTTACGATATCTTGTAAACTGTTGCATTCAATATAGGTATGTACAAGAGTTTTTGTGTTTTAATCAAATAGAGGTGATTTTAAATTTGGTTGAAATAATTTCCCAATATCTGGGTATAGTTTGGTGGAATGACCCTATTGTTTTATGAAAATTAAGGTCTTGATAATATGGCATTACGTAGAATTTTTCATTTTATTACCAATTTCCTTGGTCAATTTCTCTGCTCGACTCTCAGTAAATTTGATGCCTTATTTTGACTTTCACTTGGCTGTAATCAAGTTTGCAAAGTTGATGAAGATAATGCTTTTTTGTATCAATTGTAAAAACTGTATGTATATCTGATTTACCAAGTTCTGTTTGATACCATATTTGGGATTCACATAATTTGATTGGAATTGAATGAACAGGTTACCTTTTCCTCTGTGTTAGCTGTATATAAATGGGTGTTAAAAAGAAATTAAATGTATGCACGTCTAATGAAATTGTATGTTGTATTGACTCTTATCCTAAAAATGTTTTGTATTTTACAAAAGGAGATTGTAAAATCAAGGACTTTTAATTTGGGACTATTGTAAAAGCATTGAAATACATATTTGGGCTCTTTCCTCAGCTTTTAATTCTGACTGCTGCAAATATCATCTGAATGAGTTCATATTATAGATTCACCTTTTATAAATATTACTTGTTGATTAATGGAATATTATTGTATTTTGTTGAATATTGGTTGAGTTTTATGTTGAGTTTGTTTTTCGGCAGCTCAATATTGTATTTATTTAATGTTTTCCCAAGTGACTAGGGATAAAATTTAGCTATTCATTTTTATTAGCAATTACTATTATTCTTCCAAAAAATGCAGATTATCATAAGAAGTATTTATTCTTGATGAAATTCATGCTGGTATCAGCATGTTTTTCATTCAGAAATTCATTCAGGTATTTTTTTAACCCAGGTGATAGATCTAAATGCTTCCCTACAGTGTTGTTTTCTTTTTACTTAAGTTTAAGTGGTGAGTTGCAGCAAAATTTGGATTGAGAAAATAGAATAAAGGATCTCTTTTACCTTAGTTTAAATTGTGGATGAAAAGATTTTCATTTACATAGAATAGCCCGATCTTTGCTGTTCTTATGATAACAAGTATGGGAAGTGATTCATGTATATACATTTCTTTTTATTTATGTTTTTCATGCAGAGGTCTCGTGACTCTGGTGGTGATGATGATATTATAGTGAAGCAGCAGTTGAGTAGCCTACTGTACATGAAAAAGGTCATAGAAACTCGTCTGCACCGGCTTCAAGAAGGTTTAGAGACAGACTCAGCTGGTTAGTGGTGTTTATCGTAAAATGTTTTGGGTGGTGATGGATTGATTTTGTGCATGTGAAAAATAATTTGTAAAATATTAGGGTAAACATTGTTTTCATAATGACCTGATGAGACCTTAAAATGGTATTCATGCTAATTTTGTGAGAACAAAAATGCCTATCATTATTAATGTTGAATATTGGATCCTTTGAGTTAATTTTTTATCTCTGTTCTTCTCCAGTAATGGCCATTTATGCATTATATTATTTTGTGCTACTAAATTGCATTCTAATTGAATATTTATATTGTATTCAGAAAATGATATGCAAGTGGTGATTCTATGTACTTACCTCCAGTTGTGTTACCTCCTATGTTTTTCATTTTCAGGCTTGCCAACATCATTAGATTGGAACCATTTAATCGCTCCTGGATCAAAACTTTTTTCTTTGCCATTGGATTTAGTTTTGAAAGACAATGTAGCTTTGTCATATTTCATAGATTACATGACGAGTATTGGTGCGCAAACATACTTGTATTTTTACCTGAACGTTGAAGGTAAGTTGGCATATGATATATTTATTACTCGTTCCTCAAGGATGAAGTATGTATCTAAATTCTGTGGCTTCCTGCTCATCAGTCAAGTGTAGAATCTTATTCCTGGTACAGTAAAACCTCTATGTAGTGAACCTCTTTACATCATAAACCTCCATATTTCATACCACCCCTACGGTCCCGTCAGATTTACATATAAATTTATTGGCAAATCTCTAAGTAGTGAACCTCTTTATATCATAGAGCCTCTACTTATCATACCAAGGAGACACCCTTGATACTGCCAAACTACCTCCGAAAATTGTACCAAGACAACTAGAGACCATTAATGCAGCCACAATTGCGTACATGGAATGACATTTTCAGCAATAAAAGTTTCACCCTTATTTTTTTCTTTTACACCTTTAATATGCTGTAATTTTCACGTTAACCATTAGTTATGGCCATTTTGTTCCATATGAGAGCACCTAACAGTAAATAAGAAAAAAGATATCGAACTATCCTAATCATTTTAAGTGACTGTTGAATTAAGAGAGATCACATCGTTTTCTCTTGAATCATGGTAAAAATCACACGATAGTGCTCGTTCTGTGTTATCATTAAATAATTAATATATTTTCACTGATGCATGCCTATTCGTTTAAATGCATAGATATAATGGTTAAAAGACAGTAACTCCTTTCATTTCCAAAGGATATGAAAAAAATGGTGCATAATACTAAAACCTCTCTGTAGTGAACCTCCATACATCCAATTGCCCAAATTTTGGTCCCCTCCATTACGTTATAAAGAGGTTTTACTGTACTTGTTGAATTTTAATTGAAGTTTCACATCTTATATAAATTCATTTAGTGTTTTTGTAAGTTAAAATTGTCATGAGGTTACTTACAACTATTTCCACCCGACCCCACATGATCATAGGGGTTCGTTTAAAAATTTCCCCTGGTCAATTCAGATTGCTTTTGTGCGGCAAACTGGACTGCAATGATCATGTCAAATTCGTGCAACTTCCAGTCTATGCTTCTCTCTTTTTTTGTTTCACTTGGTGACCTCCAGATGGTAGCAGGATCATTTAAACATCGGTATTTCGAAGAGCAAAAAAATGTTCAGGGTGGAAAGGGATAAAGTAATTATTAAGAGTTATTTGAGGTAGCATCATATAAGTTCTTCTCTGACAATTATAATAGTCTTCACCAAAGCTATTACATACTTAAATATTCTACTAGTTAAAGTGGGTTTACATGTGACGTATGCCAATTATTCTGTTGGTCTACCTTCCTATTATGAATTTCCCTCTTTAATTCACTGCCCTCCCTTCCAATCTATCTATAAATCCTATTTTCTTCCTTCCCCTTGGCTTGCTTGCATAAAATTCTTCCCTCTAATTTGAATTTAAAAATTCCTTCCACACACAACTCACTCAATCCAAACCCTCTGTATCCTCTGCATCTACTCTAGAAACTTCCTCTTCTCACCCACCGTATCCATCACTTCATCACTCTGTATACTTCCTCTCTATCCACTGCACCTTCTTCATTCTTCTACCCCCCCTACTTTTCAAATTCCTCTAGTATTTTCTCGTCTTCCTTTCTCATACCATCTACATTTCCACATGGTAAACCATTACTATCACAATCCAACTCTTCTCTCGCCTTTTCATGAAACTATTTCATAATGATCCTATGATCATTTCCTTTCCGCTACTGAATGCCTCTTGTGAATGTATTATTGAGTGATGGAGTAATAAATACAGGAGCATGTTTGATATCAGAATAAATGGAGATGTACATGATTACAATAATAGTGCTTCTAAAGACTTCAGGATTGTCTCCCATAATCTTACCATGTACATTGTACAGTAAAAACTGTTTATGCTGGTGTGAGATTTTTCAATGCATTACTTAAAGAATTCAGGGAAATATGTTCTATATGTAACTTTAAGAAACAATTTTACTGGTATCTTGTGAGCAGTTCTTGCTATTCTAATAATGAATTTATGTCGTTGCATCTTAATGTCTAATTTTTACTTTTATTGTCAATGTTTGTTTTGTGTACCTACTTGACTTGTTCTATACATGTTGACCACATTTCGTGGAATTAATATAGAATTATTATTGTTAATTATTTGAAAGATTTTTAAATCTTTTGTATTTATTTTTCTAATCAGGATGGAGAGTATCAGCTGAGCAGCAAATGTCTGATTTAGAGCTTCAAAAGATCAAAAGTTCCATAGAACAAAGTGATATTACCTTGCAGAGTAGCACAGACACTCTGCAAGTTCCCACAAGTAAAGTTCAGCCCTACCAAAGTCACCCTCAAGGTCATGTCCTTGAAAATATGAGGGAGGCAGCTTTAAGTATTTATGACCAGTATCTTTCTGAAAAGGTAACTATGGTTTTTGTAATATCATTATTTAAATTTCTTTAAGCAACGGTGATATGGAGTTGGGAAATCAAATGAGATTTAATTCCACATTTCAAAAAACTTGAAAAGATATCACTGATTAAAGAGCAATTAGCATATAATTGTGCACGCATATGCATGCACGCTAGTACATCTACATAGCATGCTCATTATTTTGCATGTGCTCTCTTAGATAAATTGCTGATGTAATGTATAGAACATTAAGAACACTAACTGTGATCAACATGGGTTTTAGCTAGGTTAGAGCTTCTAAAGATCAAAAGTTCCATAAGAAGTGCTGTGAACTGTCTTCATTTTTTTGTTGTGCATTTTTACCATGCTAAGGTAACTTTTCTGGGATTATAATGTTAACAGTAAATTTTTAAAAGATGATTCCTGATGTTCATCAAGCTAAAAATGTATGGGCCTAAATTCTTTCATGTTGTAGCAGATAGTGCTGTGAACTGTTTTCATTTTTGGTTGTGGATTTTGACTCGTCTAAATGAACTTTTCTATGTCTATTATGTTGATAGCTGAACTTTAAGTGTAAAATGGGCTGGAATACCCCTGTATATTCTCTTTGCTTTGCCAGTGGTCTGGTGTATGCATGAGTAACACATGTATTTTGCATTCTTTATTTGTTTCGTTTGTAGGCATCTCCCAGGTTACGCTTTGATGAGGCAGTTGTTCGTCGTTTGGCCCAGCAGCTACGCAGTGAGTGTCCCAGTGAGACATGGTTTGATGAAATACAATCTTTAGCATACGAAAAACTTCAGGTAAGCATGTTTTAGAAAAACTTCTGATGTAATGTGTTGACCATTATGAACAGTAATTGTGATAAATATCGGGTGTAGCTGGCAGATAGTTCTGTGAACTGTGTTCATTTTTATGTTGTGGATATTGATCCTTTGACAGTAACTTTTCTGCATATCTGGCATGAGGCAGTCAGTGCGAATAAATGTATTTTTTGTGTTCTTGTGAAAGAAATGCATTTTAAACAGAATTTTAATATACAGTGCAACCTCGATAAAACGACACCCCACGGTGCACCAATAAACACTCGCTATAGCGAATTGTCGTTTTACCGGAGGTGGAGCAAATAATAGCCAATATACATGCTGCGAACAGCTATACAGGAACAGGAGTGGTGCGGCGACAGATAAATTTCTATCCGATAAACCTAAGTATAAATCCAGACGAAAGGTGATGTTTTTTTGCATCACTAAATTTTCTTACTCAAACAACGACTTCCTATTTAAAAAATTTATAAGCCCCGCACTGAATAAAAATCGTGCAAAGCATTGTTTTGTCAATCATAATGCCAATGCACATCCGACGAAGCCATTTTTCTATGCACTTAATTAGTGCATTTACGTAATCATTCTATTATTTTGGTATTTTCCACTGAAAATTCAAAAATTAACTAATAAAACTGTATCGCGGTTATTTAATGCCTCAAATGTTTCCATTGGTGTATGTTTATTGTTCCTGTACATTAAGCGGCAGTGAAGTGAAATGACGTATTGCATTTGTTTCTGCAGTCGAAAACGGTGGAAGGTTGCATAACGTTCCTGCCTTGGAAGACTTTTTCTATCAGATAATGTAATATCTTCATTATCTACGGTAAACAGTTTGCTAAGCTTGAAAAATGATGTGATTAAAATTGCCGTTGTTAAAAAAAGTTCCTTTTTGAGTGTTACGGTCGCGACGTATTTGAAATAATACACCGAGTTTACCACGGCACTGCAAACGAGAGTCAGTTGTTCTGTGAGTTCTTCCAGCGGCCACCAGGGGATGCTCGGCTACCCACGTGACGGAAGAGAGCGCCAGTAAGACTCCGACCACTGACGCGAATAGTTCACCCTTGTGAATCCGCCACGGAGAATAAATAGGTCCATCCGGACAATTCACACTCAGTATCATTGCATCGCACATCCTACATCATCGCTAAGGCGCACTACATACCTTTAGAGGCATCATTGCAAGAAATACCTCGTACTGCAAGGATTTTATCGGGGAGTAGGATGTAAAAAAAGTTACGTTTCGTCTATGTTATATCACGCGGGAAATAATCCTTAAGATACTTATGATCGGAGTCCTTTCTTCCACGACTTCGGGTTTACACCGCAGGCATCACCAGCAATTACGAGGGGAGATTTGGTGCTTTGCATTAGTATAATAAACCTTCCGAACTCTTAAAATTCTCGATTGGCAATGTATCCCTGAAATACTCCGCTTTAGGCTTAGGCGTAGCCCCTTTCTCAGGAGTTCCCACAGATTGGAGTGGGCAAAACCACCCGAACAAAGATCCTAATAGTATGCATTCCTTGGGCGCTTTTGTTTTTTTTTAATTGTGAAGAGCGAATAGGAAGATAAATTAATTTCCACACTCTCATATTACTCCTTTATTTTTATTTTCTCGCTTAGACGTGTTTGGTGTTTTTTTTGGCCATGGTGTCTGCCATCAAATGCTTTCTATTCATGCAACCCATGGACGTACGGTTATGCTGACGACAGCTTTCTGCCGCCCGAGGAACAAAAGAAGATCAAGCATTCATGAATGCTAATGCCACAATATTTTCAACAAAATTAACTATTTATCTATCGAACGACAGTTTGCCACATAAATTTGAGACTGAGCACTCCATTAACTTCATTTCTGACAGATCGCTAGCAATTACAGAGATTAAGGAGTCTTGATGTAAGTTTTTCCGGCGGTGAAACCGTCGTTATGGCGAGAGCCAACACCAAAAGGGCCTCGTAAAAACGAATTTTTTAACACGCTCATTATAGGGTCAATTGAGGGTGCATCGGCTATCTCTCGTAATAGCGGGAGTGTCGCTATAGCCCGTACTCGCTTTAACGAGGTTCCACTGTACGTAGTTTTGTATTTTATTGAATCTTTCTCTGAGAAAAATGTGAAAAAATCGGAAGTATGTAATGAAGTTTTTTGTGATTTGGAGACCAGGGAAAAGTAAGGGTTATGAATTCATCAACCTTGTCACAACCCTGGTAATTGATATTTTCTGGGTAATTTTGGTCCATTTCTGGAAAAACATCGCCACTTGGTAGAGATGACTGCTGATTTCAGGTGGCCATTTAGACAGGTTTGTTGTAGCTTACTCATAAACAAATCCAAATTTTTTAGTATGAAGTTCTTAGTATTTTTTAGTTCCCTCTTGGCTGTTGCTCTTTCCTTACGGCACTAGTAAGAAAAATGGAGGAATATCATTTAGAATGTGTATAGCATAAAGGATTATAAAATTAATTGTTGTTTTAGATATTTATTTTTATTTTAAAAATTCCATTGGAATGGAGTTAGTTTATATTAGTGCACGTTTTTCATATCTTCTAGAAATGAGTATATTTATTGTGGTGTGATGAAGTTGGACCATAGTTTCAAGCACTGTCTCACGTTTAGCTTGAGGAGGGAAAGCTGATAGTCCGGACTGGCTACTAATATGATTACATAATGTACTCATATTTGGGATGGGTCTGTTCAGTTCTTTGGTTCTACTGGTTAGAGCTGGTATAGGAACCGATTCCAAAAAGAATCTCTACCAAAATGATTTATGCTAATCTCAATTTGAAACTTTTCTGGAGAATTGTTTGTGTAATATACTTAAAATAGAGTGGTATAATGACTCCAATCACTTTCCAGACAGCTTGACATGTTTTTTTGTAGTTTTCATTGTTTCAAAAGAAAACCATTGAAAGCTTTTCAGGATTAAAGAATGGAAATAACACAGTTGATTGTGATCCGAGAACTAGGACTGAGAACTGATGTCAGGAGCTGAACGGAAATTGGAACTAGCAAAAAAGCGAGCATTCAAAACACATTGACTGCCAAGCTGCGTGACTGTCATTATAATCTCAGTATGTACTTCAAAACAGTAAAATTAATTTTAGATTGATTTGCAATGATATTTGTCCTTGCCATGAACTAAAAATCTGCTTCTCTTACTGATAGTAAATTTCCAATGGCATCAGAGGATATATGTACTAAAACACTGGCAATCTTTGTGTTATGATCTGTTCACTTTATATTTGTGGGTGAGCTTTCGTGGGAGCCTGGACATTTGCGAAGCACTCTACTGATGGGGGAGGGGTAATACTAAGAGAGAGAGAGCACGGGCAAACTTAACGTTGCCAAATGTCCATAACCACCCTAGTTTGTCACTGAAATCGTGTTAGTTATGGGTGGACATAGGTATTTTTGGCCCGATGGGGAGACAATATACCTACTCCTTTTGAAGGTATTGAGATTGCCTGTGACATTGTCAGCCACCACGGCTCAATGCAGCGCCGTTGGTGAAAGGCATACCGTATATCTCCGAATATAGTCCCCCCTTTTTTTCCAAAAATGGCCGTGGAAAAGTAAGGGGGGGGGACTATAATCGAGTGTAATCCAATTTAGCATACTAAAGGTGACCATAAAGTAATAAATAACGGCATAATGGCTAATGTTCTCATAGTCTTTCTATTTGAGTATATTTATAAGGATTATAATCGGAGATATTAGTAAATACTGCCACGTTTTACCGGAAATTAAGACAATTTTTACCACAAATGTTGTACAGATACGATTATTCCGATTCAAATCGCATATCGGATATGCGTTTTCACGGAATCCATCGGGTAGCCGCTAATTTTTCTTGGAAAAGTATTGTTAGAATAATTCAAGCTCATTTAATAACTACACGATTTAAATAATTTAAATAATTTAAATAAAAAATAAACAGATAAAGTGAACCTTTCGTGACGATTTAGCATTTCATTGCGTCCGTAGCTACTATACGTCCATGTGCCCGTGCGGTTCGTGTTTACAACCACTGCCTTTACCGCTTTCACAGAACAAGAATGCGCTATAGGTGATGCATTTGTTTCTGAAAAGGCGCAATAATCGACGACTTTAAACCAGAAGCGCCGGCATTACTGCATTTGATCGAAATACAGCGACTCAGCATCGAAAGTGTAATCAATTTATTGAGGAATATCTTCAATTCGTCAGGGTAAATAGGATCGATAAATTACGTCGCATAACGTTTCGCAATTATTTCCGCGATATTTTCTTTATTAAAAATAATTTTACGTTCAACAGTGAGGTGATGGATCAAGTAGAAAGATGAGGATCAATCCTGCCGCAGATTAGAGGCCTTCAAAGACGGAGTTTCGATGCCAATTTAAAAATAGCCGTTGCAGAATACGCCGTAAATCATAGTATTTACAGCGCTAGCAAAGCGCTAATACATCGCGGAAGTCATTTCGGGGGTCTCGATGCAGCAGATTCAAAGAATTAGAGGAAAATATCGTCGAATTTGTGCGCAAATGCAGAGCAGAAGCTCTTTGTGTAACTTATGCAATGATTCGCGACGAGGCATTGAAAATTGATATAATTTTTTTTCAGTTTTAATGTTTGTTGGAAAAAGTTTATTTCTTAATTTTATTACTTTGATATTTGTAAGTCCTGTAGTTAAATTGTTTTGCTTAGCAGGCATTTGATAGCAATATTTTTATAATATTTATAATTTATTTAACACAATTTTATTTAGATTTCCTAAATTCTTCAGGTCACTTGGATTTGTGATGACTTGATGGGTGTGTTACACTGGATCTAAGGAAGTTTCAGGGCCAAATGCAATACTGTTTATGTGCTTTAAGTTAAAGCTTATATATTTTCATTGTCTGTAGTCATTTGGAAATCAAAAATATTAATAATTTGTGAAGGTTTAAAAAATACAATAGCCTTGGATGCTTAAAAAAATTTCTCATTTCTTCATTACATCTGGTTAAGGAACTATAAATTACTGATACATGCAATGGATCACAACATGTTTTAGGTATAGTTATTTTGTTGTGATGGAAAATATGTGAACAGATTTGTTCTTAATCTTCACAGAAAATAATAGTTTTTATCGAATCTAGAATCTTAACTTGCTAACCACAGAAAAATTGCCTTCCTTTACATTTTAAAATTTTTCCCAAAACTGAGGTCTCAAAATTGGGGGGGGGGGACTATATTCGGGGGGGGACTATATTCGGAGATATACGGTACTTAACCCTTAACCACCTAGTTTGTATTTTTATCATACAACCACCTATCATTGGTCTGTCAGACCTCAGAATAAAATAATTCAATTTTATAAAATGTGTGTTGAAAGATTTGGTTATTAATTAATGGTCAGTTTAGGAGCATATCAAACTATACAAAATAAAGGTGTATTAAAAGTAAAGGAACATTAAAATGGACTTTATTTATCGTTTAATCTCTGATAAATGTATAACTCTTGTATTAAGCTTACATATGCACATTGTTGGAAAAAGAGATGCAAAAAAATTATTGTGTTTTATAGAAATTTTGTTTTAACTTTTTTTTTAAATGTTCAGTGAAAATTGAACTGAGAAAAAAATTAAAATAAAAAAAAATCAACAAAATTGCAAGCCCTCAACTTAGAGTTTTTTGTAATGGAATTATCATTTAGGGCCATTTTTCACTAAAACGATAAAAAATAAATAATTTAAGAAAAAATCACATAACCACCTTACATGGGTCTCTCAGACCTGAGGTAATAGTTTTTTACTAACCCGTGACAAATGTGTGCACGTCCGACCTTGGCAAGCGGTTCTGCGACACTGAGGGGCGAGAGGAAAAGGTGCAAGCATGAATTAGTCAATACACAACTTGCGCTCTGAAATGTTTACGATTAGGTATTTAATTTTCAAGGTCTGCGAGACCCATGCTAGGAGGTTAAGGGTTAAAGGCATACAAGGAGAATGTGGGAGGTTTGGCAACACTGCTTCATGAGCAGATTCACGATGTTTACTTGACGGAGGTCTGAGAGCAAATCAGTGGGTTGGAAGCCAAGGAGTACGAGTGATTTCTCTTTTTTAAACAGAGTTAGGTACAGAAATTAGGTGTAGAAAGCAAACGACATCAATTTAATTCTCAGTAGTGATTTGATTTTCCACTGAATATCAGCACAGAACAGAGACTCACTCGTTTCCCTTGCCAACCGGGTTTTTGTGTATTTATTCTAACAATTAACTGTACCTAACTTTGTTGAGAATAAAATAACTTGTACCCCTTGGCTTCCAACCCACTCAAATGACTTTCCGAAGCATTAGGCCATGCCTGCTGTCTTGTGACTCGCAAAGGGAAAATCACGTGTAGAAGGCGCTACACACGTTCCGACCAAACCACCCAACTGTCGGGACCAACTACAGTGCAACCTCGATAAAACGACACCCCACGGTGCATGAATAAACACTCGCTATAGCGAATTGTCGCTTTAGCGGAGGTGGAGCAAATAATAGCCAATATACCTGTTGCGAACAGTTATACAAGAACAGGAGTGGTGCGGCCACAGATAAATTTCTATCCGATAAACGTAAGTATAAATCCAGACGAAAGGTGATGTTTTTTTGTATCACTAAATTTCCTTACTCAAACAACGACTTACTATTCAAACAATTTATAAGTCCCCCACTGAATAAAAATCATGCAAAGCATTGTTTTGCCAATCATTATGCCAATGCACATCCGACGAAGCCATTTTTCTATGCACTTAATTAGTGCATTTACGTAATCATTCTATTATTTTGGTATTTTCCACTGAAAATTCAAAAATTAACTAATAAAACTGTATCGCGGTTATTTAATGCCTCAAATGTTTCCATTGGTGTATGTTTATTGTTCCTGTACATTAAGCGGCAGTGAAGTGAAATGACGTATTGCATTTGTTTCTGCAGTCGAAAACGGTGGAAGGTTGCATAACGTTCCTGCCTTGGAAGACTTTTTCTATCAGATAATGTAATATCTTCATTATCTACGGTAAACAGTTTGCTAAGCTTGAAAAATGATGTGATTAAAATTGCCGTTGTTAAAAAAAGTTCCTTTTTGAGTGTTACGGTCGCGACGTATTTGAAATAATACACCGAGTTTACCACGGCACTGCAAACGAGAGTCAGTTGTTCTGTGAGTTCTTCCAGCGGCCACCAGGGGATGCTCGGCTACCCACGTGACGGAAGAGAGCTCCAGTACGACTCCAACCACTGACGCGAATAGTTCACCCTTGCGACTCCGCAGTACGGAGAATAAATACGTCCATCCAGTCAATTCACGCTCAGTATCATTGCATTGTACATCCTACATCATCGCTAAGGCGCACTACATACCTTTAGAGACATCATTGCAAGAAATACCTCGTACTGCAAGGATTTTGTCGGGGAGTAGGATGTAAAAAAAGTTCCGTTTCGTCTATGTTATATCACGCGGGGAATATTCCTTAAGATACTTATGATCGGAGTCCTTTCTTCCACGACTTCGGGTTTACACCGCAGGCATCACCGGCAATTATCAGGGGAGATAACGCTTTGGTGCTTTGCATTAATATAATCAACCTTCCGAACTCTTGAAATTCTCGATTCGCAATCTATCCCTGAAATACTCCGCTTTAGGCTTAGGCGTAGCCCCTTTCTCAGGAGTTCCCGCAGATTGGAGTGGGCAAAACCACCCGAACAAAGATCCTAATAGTATGCATTCCTTGGGCGCTTTTGTTATTTTTAATTGTGAAGAGCGAATAGAAAGATAAATTAATTTCCACACTCTCATATTACTCCTTTATTTTTATTTTCTCGCTTAGACGTGTTTGGTGTTTTTTAGGCCATGGTGTCTGCCATCAAATGCTTTCTATTCATGCAACTCATGGACGTGCGGGTATGCTGACGTTAGCTTTCTGCCGCCCGAGGAACAAAAGAAGGTCAAGCATTCGCGAATGCTAATGCCACAATATTTTCACCAAAATTAACTATTTATTTATCGAACGAGTTTACTACATAAATTTGAGACTGAGCACTCCATTAACTTCATTTCTAACAGATCGCTAGCAATTACAGATATTAAGGAGTCTTGATGTAAGTTTTTCCGGCAGTGAAACCCTCGCTTTGGCGAGAGCCAACACCAAAAGGGCCTTGTAAAAACGAATTTTTTAACACGCTTATTATAGGGTCAATTGACGGTGCATCAGCTATCTCTCGTAATAGTGGGGGTGTCGCTTTAGCCCGTACTCGCTTTAACGAGGTTCCACTGTACATTGGCACCAACAGTTGGAGGGTGTGTATGGCTGTCGCCTAAGCCACCCAACAGTCGGACCCAATGGTCGGGCAGTTGGTCCTGTCAGACCATCCAACCGTCAACCGCCCTACCCCAATTTTTGTGGCATCACAACGTCTGTACCGTTATTGGCTATTTTTTCTATGGATTTGAGTTTTGAATTTGCTAAGTAACTCCGTGAAACACTCTTCGTCCATCCTCAAATAATTTCGGAAATCATTTCCATCCAAATCTCGAAGTTGATTCATAAGGGCGAAACTTCAAGCAGCCACTTCTTCGCACATACTCTTCTCCTTTTTTTGTTGTCATCAATGAGAACCTAATTGGCCAAAAAATGCAGAGCCAACACCAGCCGAAACCAACTTCACTCCTCGTGACCACGTTGTGTACCGAGGAAAATTAGGTAAGTTGGTCGGGTCGGGTGGATTGGTTTGGACGTGTGTAGAGTTGACCCCGACAGGGATGGTCAGGGAGTGTGCTCGTGTCGGATGGTCGGGTCAGAGCATGTGTAGTGCCTTTAAAGTAACTTTCCGTGCCCTCACCCCCACTTGCTTTAGCCACACCAGCTCACCCGCAAAGATAAAATGAACAGAGTATAGCTCTTACCATTGTTTTTCTTTTGTTTTACAGACAGATGAACGATTCCTTCCCTCATTCCGTCGCTCTGCCAGCTACATTCGGCTGCTGGCAGAACTCGATCTCCTGAAAGAGCCCTCGCGCTCAGATGAAGAGGATGATTCCCAATCGCTGGAAGACGAAGCTTCTGCATCCTCGCTCTCGGGTGGGGACGCTGCGTCCGTCTCGTCCCTCGATGTGGCCTCGGCACCCAGCACCGAAACCACCCACCATAACCACCGGAGGCAGGGAAGCGCCGGCTCCATTCCGACGTCATCCATTTCCTCGTCTCTCCCGCACCGTGCCATGGCCCCCAACCACAGACGTCAGGGCAGTGGGGGCTCGATAAATTACCCCCTCCCCATCTCCCCTCTCACGTTCACGCAAAAGTCGTCTACGGACAGTGGTGCGAGTGTTAGTGTCCCATCGGTTACCCCAGGGGAAACAGTGACTCCAGGACCAACAGCAACAGTTGGGAATGGCGTTAAACCTAGGCTGGGACGACTGAAAAGTGGTGAAGTGCATCATACATCCTCGGAAGCCCCTCCGTTGAGTAATCAATCTTTCATTCTGCTAGCTGAGATCATTGAAACTGGTGAGTATGCCGTTCAGCGATCCATTTTTATCACTTGCAGTGTAATCTCGCTGGAACGAAACCTGATGGTGCCTGCATTGATGCTTGCTTTGGCCTTTTATGTATGTTTCGAGTAAAAGAGAGTCATTCTGGTAGTGCCTTAGTTTACTCATAATTTAAGAGATCTTGCTATAAGTTATACCTACTTGTTTGTTTGGGAATGCAGTGTACTATTTTATTGTGCTGTCTGAATTAGAGTTTTTTTATCACTCAAACCAAATTACATTTCTCAAAAAAATGTGGAAAAACTTAAAAGGTATTGTTCATCTCAGCTGCAGTTATTTTAATGCCTTTTTTGTTTTGATTATTGGTCGTATAATTGATTTTGTGGGGTGATTTTCTGGACAGCATTAGATGGGAATTCTGAGACAGAAATTTTGGAAAATCTCCTTGGGAGGGTAGTTTTTCTAAAATTTTCAGCATCTTTTGATTTGGTTAGTTGTCAATGCTGCTCTCTTGTCTTTCAGGTGTCGTGAATGACCGTGGGAAAACTTATGGCATTTATGCTATTCATGTGACAAAGCGATATGAATCTGGTCATGAAGAAAAGTGGCATGTTTACCGACGTTACTCCGACTTTTATGACCTGTACCAGAAGATAAAGGACAGGGTTAGCATAATAGTCTACATTTGATTTTTGTGTTTGATTTTTAATGTTTGTTTTTGTTCACTAGCTGACTATTTTTCACTTTATTCAATTGTGTGCCGATATAATGACTAATTTTTTTTCCATTTCTTTTGTAGCACTCTGCTAAATGTCCATTGGTGATTATAAACTACTTCATTATTTAATAATTTTTCCCTTTGTGTTGTATTTTTGTTTTTATTTTTTGAACCACTTGACAAATGGTACATACCTCGTGCAACATTGAAGTATACAATTAAACATCACGTAGCTATTAGATGCATAACATAGTAGTTTATCATGGAAATACATTTTTTGTAACACATTTTGTGAATAACACAAGTGATTCCAAGCAGAACAGTTACAATATGCTAGGCTATCATCATTCTTTTGATCATATAATTATTTTTATAAATTATAAATAATAAATATTTTATTCTGTCATTTGTGACTCAAACAAAAAAATATTACAATTCCCATTTACAGTGTGGAGTTAGGTATCCCAGTCCAAATTACGTATATATGTATGTGTTTTTGGGGTTACCATTACATATATTATATTATCAGGGCTACTTATTTCTCATTATTACAATTTACATAAATCTCAGAAAATCATGTCTGTGCAATTTTCGTATGTCCTGAATATTAATGAAGAATAATTCCTCTTTTTATAATTTTATGAATAACAAACAAAAGGAAACAATATTTGCAAGAGAAAGTTAAGCAATATAAAAAGAAAAGTATCTTCATTGATAAAAACCAAATTATACGTTAATAATTTCAATAAATTTTCAATATCTACTTACATTTTTTAGAAAATGGCTGTAATTTTACCCTTTTTAAAAATATCATGATAGTAGCACAACTTTTTATGAGATAAAGTAAGGAACAAAACAATTAAATTCACCTCATGATATTTTCTTTTAGAACCATTTATTCTTTATATTAATATGAATTGTATGATACATGAAGAAATATCACAGCATGCCGTGTCTAAGGTCTCGCACTTGATTCGTAAAAATATGTAACTCAGACCAAGTTCAACTGATTCAGGCGTGATGTAGTGGAAGTTTGACGTACTGAAATAAAACGCAGTTGCACTTTTCTGCAATTATTCAATGTGTACATTGCATTTTGGTTCACAGAGCCATCATCTTTTACTAGATGTACTAGATGATTGTAAGCCGAAATGCATCATAGGCATTAAAGAATTGTGGAAAAGTGCAGTTACCTTTTATTTCAATATAAACTAATTTAGACTGTGGTACTTAACTTTACATTATTTTATTCATTTTGGGGGTGTTTGGTCCCCTGGCCTCTTCCTTATTTTTAATTTTCTTTTCCTTATTTTTGCCCTTGAGCCTCAAGGAAAGAGTAAAGTGGTCCATTGAGATGCAGTAATTGATGTAGTTCAGACAATGAATAGCCCCTTTATTTTTTTCATGCTTCCGGCGGAGTGTTTACTATGCTTTTAATTTCCTCCTAATCTGCCATTGTTCTTTATTATCATTAATGACCCTGGGGACTCAATGAATTTGCACAATCATTCCTGGTTCTCAAATTTATACATAAGTACTGCCTCTCTCCTCCTTGCCATCTTGGAGTAATATCGCTTCATTTTCAATTGTGCTCTTTGTACCTGTTCATAAGTACAGCAGACTCCCAATTATCCGGCTGCGGTTTTCTGGGTTGCAGATTATCCGTGCATGATTTTCAATCTCGCTCAATTTTTTCCGCGATCTTAAAAAAAAAAAATCGGATGCAAAATCATTGGAATTACGGCATTAATGCTAGGGTACACCGGGCTTATTATTCCTGTTAGAATCCCATTCTTAAAACAGGAGCGATCACGCGCTTGCTGCATTCACGGGAGCACTGTGTTCATGTTTTCCAAGCCTCGCAGTGTGCGACCGCTCTCCATGATCACGGATACACGTCGCGCAGCAGTTGTAACCCGGTCAACTTGTGCGAGACGCGACTACGTGGCGTGGTGCCTGACAGTGTAGTGTGCAACGTCGAGCAGTGGTTTTGAAGCATTCATACAACTACTTTTCTGTATCCATGATCACACAGCCACGGATGCGTGGTTATCGAAACCAGGCCTTACATCATGGAGCATTAATAATACAAGTACATACAACCATGTTATCGCCGCTAAAAAGATCGCGAGCTGGCAAAGAAAGCTTCCAATGAGTCTGGGAAGCACTCTTAAATAACAAAATAACTGCATAAATAATAATATATATTGTATGTTTTACATAAATTATGAACATTGCAAGACATTTAAGTAAAAGTTTGGATTGTCCTCATTTTCCGATTATTCGTGCTTTCTCTCCCCATCATTAGCCCGGGTAATCGTGGGTGTACTGTATCATCAACCAACTCGGGTTTAACTTTTACCACTGGCAATGTAGTTTTAAGCCACATAGAGACATTCTTGTTGTGTACTAAAACACTATCAACACATAGACTGTTTTCAGACAATCCAGCTTTTGGCCATCTTCAGTACATGGCACTGTCTGTACCTACGGCACTCTGTCATTATACTTTGGTGCAGAGACCCTCTATGTGTATGTGGTGAATAATACTTCTCTGTGCCAGATGAAAATGGGCTATATGCTGTCCATGGCACATTTTGATATGGCTCTAGGCACTCATGAGAGCCCATATTTTACTAAGCCACTGTCCTGTGGCATCAATGCCAAAAAGTCGGATTATCTGCAAATGGTCAAACTCCATTCGAAGTTGCTTCAGAATATTGCACAGCTTACATTAAACCAATGGCACCGTAGATATTTTCAGCCAGTTTTATTCCCATTACTATCATTTGTTGGTCAAATATAGGTACTACCTGCTAATTTTAGACAATTTTTTTCATTTTGGACAAAGTTTTATATTTTTATTCAAATTTTAATTCAGTTCTTCAATTTGATTCAGTTAACCTAATTTGTAAGATTTTCGAGAGATTTCTTTCTATTTTCTCTGTGACATTTTTTCTTATAAATTATAATGAATTTTATTTCCCTCAGATAATGTGCACATGATTGTATAAACTTTATGAGGTTTAATTACAATTGTAACATTAATGTGAATTTAATGTTTTGTATTTCTATCCAATAATTTTCTCTTAGTGCACCGCACTTGTTCATATATCTTTAAAGTATGTGATAGCTGTGGCAAATAGTATGGACATGAAATACTTAATCTTTGTTGAGTTCATGCTCTGTAATCACACACTTTTTACTATTTTCATCTTAGTTCATGTGGATAATTATGACCATTCTTGCTGTATTTTACATGCTGGAAATTTCACTTTTGAGTCATTAATTGTGAACCCTTTTTCCCATCTCCTGGATTCATAGTTTGATGATCTTGCTAAGCTGACGTTTCCTGGGAAACGCACCTTTCACAATATGGAGCGTTGGGTTTTGGAGAGGCGAATGAAAATGCTTAACGATTACTTGCAAATCCTCCTGCAAGCCGGTGTTATCGACAAGCATCCTAGTCTGCGAGAACTTCTGTTGGCCTTCTTTGAACAGGGTGACTACGACAGGGGGAGATCCGGAGTGGCACCGGCTGTTGTGCGCACGGTATGTTGGGAAACATTGTTTAATGGAGTAAAATCTCAATGTATTCAAAAGGGATGGCAAGTGAAACGAAACAAAATTGTTTCCTTTTGACCCGGAGGGAAACAAAAATATGAGGCCTAGGTTTAGTTTCGTTCACGCACGAAATTAAAATCACCAAGGAGTATAGTTTTGACGCGGGACGATACTTTACTCCCAGGAACGAAACTAAATCGAAATTCCGCAGCTCATAGTTAAGTTTCGATCCCAGAAGTTGAGTGGAGGGGTAAAAGAGGGAATAGTTTAGAACCATTACATTTTACATACGTGTAGAGAAGTTAAAACATCGAGCTTAAAAATTGAATGGCCAGTTAGTATTCACCGTTTTACTGTAAATGGTAAAAATATGAGTGCCCCCTGCATCTAATGGCAGTTGGCCTAACCTCTACTTCATTCAACCATATTTTTTGTACATGATTTGTAGGTCGAAATTAACTCTTCGAAGGTGAAGCATGTGGTCCCTCAGGTGCGAAACATTGACTATCTGTGTTTCGTTTCGTCCCAGAGTTTTAGTTTAGTTTCGACCCGAAGTAGTTTTGACTCCGATTTCGTTTCGACCCCAAGTTTAGTCCCCCGGGTTTCAATCCATTTCGTTTCATTTCTACATTTCTCTCCTGAGAACGAAACTATTGAAATTTTACTGGTTTTGAATTTCGTTTAATTTCTATTGCCATTCCTGGTATTCAACCCTTTTGTGCCAAATATTGAGTTTAGGTATGGTATTTGGAGGAGGCGACGGACAGCTGAGGTCATTTGCGCCATGAGGGAAGGGTAGGGAAGGAAGGGTGGAGAGAAACCCGGTGTCGGCATTAGCCTGCTCTTAACGAAAGGTGCCAAGGAGACCACAGCTTAACGTCCCATCCGACGGACGGAGTGTTGTGCTTGAAATGTTCTCCACATAACATTCAAGCAGGGATCGGGCAGTCTCTGAAAAATCTCTGCCTCCGCCGGGATTTGAACCCGAGCTCACAGGCTAGGAAGCCAACACTCTAGCTTGAGTTTAGCCGATGAGCATTTTCATACGCTGATGACCTAATAATGCAAATGACCTATGGAAACTTTGAGCCAAGCACTCCGATTAGCAGCAAGTTTGCCCTGTTTCCAAATGCTCTGGACAACTCATTACTTGTTGCAAATTGTGGCTAAGTCTGGGATGAGCTCTACCCTCACTTCTGCAAGACGTCATTTGGGTTGGTCACTGAGTCGGTGATTGTATTTACCTCTTGATAAAGAGGTGATGGTTAAGTTCCAGATTTACGCAATGTGTTTTAATAGATAGTCTCTCTTATGTCTAAAAAAAATGAAAAAATGGAAAACATAGAAATATTACGATGAATCTAAAATTAATATCACTCTATTTTGAGGTAATTTGGCCATAATGACCACTTCAGTCACTGTCCATGCCAAAACAATCCCTCCTGGTAACTCTTGGTGAAATAAATACTGTGGGATTGAGTTGCTTTATGGCCAGTCCTTACAACTGCCATGGTGAGGCGGGAAGTTTCATTGCCTGTAATTATGACTGGCACGGCAGCAGACATGTTAACATCTTTATTTCTTATACCGTGGGGGAGCATTGTAGACTTGTGGGCAGACCACTTGGCTTCTGTCGGAAGAGTCCTGGGTTCAAACCCCAGGTGAAAACTTGGGACCTCCCCAAATAAAATCCTCAAAGTGGAAGGTGATGTAGGGAAAAGAATTGAAGTAGAATAAGATGTATGCATTGATGGAATAAAAAAGAATGAAGTGAAGAAAAAATGCCCTACTTAGAAATGAAGATGGAAACACAATTTGAAGTGATTTACAAACAAGTGAGAGTGATTTACAAAATTCTCCATCTAAAGGTTTATTTACAGTCACTGTGTCCATATTTCTGCAAAATGGATAATTTGACCGCATTGCAAGCTACTCTGAATAACCTATAAGAAGTGTCTCATGTATTTCATGGGTACACTTGAAACACTGGTAATGAATTGGGTTGGTGTGGTGACTTGAGTGTTGACCACCCACCCAGGCAGTCTGTGTTGAAATCCCAGTGGTAGCGGGTATTTTTCGGAGAGTGCCCAATCTGTGCTTGAGTGCTGTGTGGAGTGTCTTTCAAGTATACCACACTGTCTGTAGGGTGGTAAGTTCATCCGTCATCCCATTTGCACCTTTTGTTTACCCTTTCGAGACGGTGGAGTTCTCGCCTTAGCATGACTGCTGTACTGAGCCCCAAGAGACTTTTCCTTGCCCTCTGTACGGAGCATTTTTGCAGGACATTTGTTAAGAAGGGTCTCGATGATAATCACGCAGTCTCAGGACCAACCTTTTTTGACCCTTCGTAGTGGGGACTCCGCATTATCTCGGACTCCAAGGTTAATTAGGCTCCCTCCTGTCGGGGTTTATAACCCTACCAGCGGCATTGGTTCACGGTCATGCTTGGTTTATATGAATTAGCTATAAGGATAATTATTGCTTGCACGTAAATTGCAGACTTCAAATTGAATTCCTCGTTTTATTCCGAGAATTGTCAAATTTTGAACGAAGCTCTACCATCAATATTAATGCATTGAATGCAGCAACAAATTCAATGTTGATGTTTATACTGTAATTGAGATATAAGTTAATATTTATTGTAGAATTTCGTTTAAAAATTGTAACTGGTGCTCAAAAGACAAAGAATTCAATTCTTAGTTTATATATTTTGAGAAAGGAACAAATATTTTTTTCGAAAACTGACAGAATGAACAATTGAATGACCGCGGTCCCTTACCACAAAGAGTGGTAATATAAGACAAGGGGTCCTGGTACCTGCTCCCGGATTTCGTGGGTATGGCCTAAATCCTGCTTTGTTGAGTCCCGAAGCTAAGACTTTGCGTACCCATGACCGTCATAAAAGGGGGTGAGCAAGGAAATGTATATTTTCAGCATTCGATCACTTGCGTAGAAAAATCTCTGACGAAAATTTGCTACTTTCGTCTCCCGGGTCAAGAAACGTCCTGCTGCATATTCTCGTCATTCATAGGGAAAGGGCTAAGACAAGGCTAATACCAATGCCAGGTTTCTCTCCTCTCTTCCTTCTCCACCCTTCCCTTGTGGTGCTTATGACATAAGCTGTTGGTTGCTTCCTTCAAATAGCCTACCATACCATGAATCACAGTTGAAGTTGGCTGTGATTGGTAGGGGAATGTGTAAAAGTGTGGAAATATGAATATTTTTATCAGGTCAAAGTAAGAGAATTTGAATTTGGCGATCTTGTAACAACCCAGATTAGGTACCTTAAACGGTGCTCTACCTTTAAAGGAAATGTTCCTCTTCCATTGATGCAGTTGGACAACCTTGTGCATCCCATTCGATCGTCGATGCGCACGGTGGGGAATGCTGTGCGCTCAGTTCCTGACAACCTCCTGTCAACAGTCGATGGGATGGTGGATAACATCAGCAAAGTGTTTTCACCATCAATTGGATCGATTCGTCAGCAACAGGATGCTCCCCTTCTGCTAGATTCCTCCAAAGTTGGTGCATCATTAGACGTGGAGGTGAGTCCAATTTTCTTTTGGCAATAGGGTGGTTTCCTATTAGTTTTTTATTGCCTAAATCGAAAGTAAACTCCTGGAGTATGTATTTCACGCTCTTAGATTTTCGAATGACGATATCTATTTTTCGCAATTAAACGAAAAGTGAAAATTTTCAAGCACGCGAAAACGCAATGGCTAAGTGGGAATGATGGGAAAAGTCCACGTGACATCATTCTGGTTCCCGCTGCCGCCCTGTGAGGTGACCTTGAGGCGAGGCTTGAGCGCTGATACGACGCAGGCTGCTAGCAGGTAGCAGAGTACCCTGCTAGGAGGTAGCGCTTGGCTTAAATACCGATTATTAATACCCTATCAAACGAAGGAAACATTCCGAACTTAGGCAATTATAATGGGTGATTATTAAGACATGTTTCCCTGAGCTCTGTGCCTCATGCATGAATTGGTAATCTCAGACAATGTAAAACTCCTATCTACTCGTATAGAAACTTGGTCCCTGTGACGTCACGTGGAGTGGCATCGCATGGGCGCCAATATGGCCTTTTTCAAATGAGGTTAAAATTGACCATTGTCATTCGTCTAAACTGGGATTTCTAAAACCAAATAATTTGTATGTTATGAAAACCCTAATGGTGGGTAACGAATAGCAATCAATGCATTTCATTTTCTTTGATGAAGGAAACTACCCTATTATCAGTTTCATTGTGCAGGGTGTCCATTAACCTGGAAAACCCAGAAGACTCAGGGAATTTTAATCTTTTGGAATGACTCTGGGAAATCAGCTTGTAGCATGGAAATACCGTATAAGCGTGTGTAAGAGGCGCACACATAGAGGCGCACCCCTATTTTGAGCATCGGAGCTATGAAGAAAAAAATTTTGCGGCATTTTTAAAAAATGCTATCAGACGCAGACGTGTTGCAGACGTAGGCCTGGAATTTCGGCAGTTATCAAACTTTCCTCTTTCAATATTAATTAAAAGAGGAAATTTTGATAACTGCGGCGGTAATAGCGGCATAAGAGGGAGTAGAAAGAGTTCCGATCCTCTCTTCGCATACGCCGTTGCTCTACGATGCTTGTCCTATTCACGAAGAATTTTGTTTAAATGCTCTCGCAGGAGTATTGCAATAGAATTGCAGCCGTGGAAAATTTTAAGGCAAAACACGATAGGCACATAGCATGAACCTTCCGAAGAGCTTGGACAACAATCTCAGCGCCGGGGCAATCTCAGCGCCGTGGGATAGTAACCACGTCGTAGATTTAACGGAACCACACTCGGCCCTCCATCAGCCAATGCCTCTGCCGTTTTTTTTCCTTTCCGAGACCCCACAGGAAAATAGGAAAACATCAAGTTACAGGGGAACAATGGAAACGTGTTTCATCCCTACCCCGTCTCACCAACTGACCTTGATCGATCTCCCATTTTATGGAGGCCAAATGCTAGGTGAGTCATCTACTGAGCCCGAAGATATCTCAATAGCTTTCAATAATTGTATGACACGCACCAGGTTCAAAAAAAAAGAAAGAGATCTGACAGAATTTGAGTTTTTTAAGCTATAATTGTTTGACACAAAGATTTATAGTTACAACAAGGCTATTCAAAATAGTCCAAACAAGACAGGAAGAAACAAGCGTAGCATAAGCGCATTCAACCAAGACGAGACAGACTGGAAACTTTGGGCAACGCAAACTGCGTATACCACATTACTGCGCCTTCGCCCCTTCGCTTTTAAGGCAACGACGTCACCTGCAAGATCAGACGTGTTCTTCCGGTGCTCCTTCGTTCATAGCCTCGTAGCTTGAATAACGGAGGGGAGGGAGCGCGCTCCTTCCCCTCCATATTTCGTTGCTTGCTTCGAAGACGGAGGGTTTGCACTCCTTCCCCTGGACCTCTCCTTCCGCGCTCTTCACTTATAAGCATTTCTGATTTCTTCCGTCCACAATTTAGTCCAACATTGAACACACTCGTTCGAATTTTTTAAAGTGCAGGTTTTGACTCCAATATAATTTTCAGTTGCAATAATCCTCATATTAGCGTCTGAAGATGATGTTTGGAAAATCAGGTCCTCAGCGTAGTGGAAATTACTCGGCAAGACAGATATTGACTATTGACCAGGTATGTCATCCAAAAATACGCGTTTCTCTACGTTTGATAACCGATTACTATATGCAGTATAAATGCCGCGGGATGCCCACTCGTGGCAGTAAATTTAGCGCGCCCTCCGGAGCAAAAAACCCTTGCGCGATCTTTTCCATGTTCACCTCCGGGGTACCGACGTGACGGCGCGATGCTTACAAGAAAAGCAAACAGGAGCATTTTAAAAATACGTCACTAAGGGAGAAACTCCCCTGCCTACCGCTTGTTTTTTACCTAGGATTACAGATGACTGACTCACACTGAAAACCAAGGACACTCAGTTGCCCTTAGACTTGCGACCGGTGAAGGGGAGGGGGGAAGATAAGAAGTTTATGTAAGAGGCGCACCCTCATTTTCGGCTGCAATATCTGGGAAAAAAGGTGTGCCTCTTACACGCGCTTATACGGTATTGGTTCTTGATGCATGCAGCATCCAGCTTAAACCTTCCAAATGGCTTGATTTCTCACATCATACCCAAAGCAAAGCTAAGAGTAATGTAATTTTTATTGCTATTATCCCAGGAATCTAAATCCCTCTAATCAGTTCTAGTAACTTTGTTCTGCATGTATTTTCTGTTAGGATAGTTGCTTAATCGATTTTCTGAACTTATTCAAATATGCATGTATTTACCACTCCTATTTGGAAACTAATTAGCAGAACTGTTTGGTTTCTCGACCTCACCTCTGTGCCATTGCAGTGTGTATGTGGGTATTACATGGCATTAAATTCATGGTCATGTTTAGAACATTGAAGGTAGGCACTTTGGAATATATATAATAGGCTTCCAGGTTTTCCATAATTATAATTCCATGAATTATATTTATGGAAATCCTGGAAGCCTCAGGAAATCCACATTTCCATGATGTTGTAATGACATCAATGAAATTGAACTGTAATTCTTTTCGTTGTAATTTATCTCTTTCTTCCACCTACCCAATTCTTTCAATGAATTGCGCTTTTGTGTCTTGAATGAATGACCCCATTTTTAAAGTGAATTTGTGCCTATTCTTCAATGTCTTTATTTTTTTGCACTGTATCAGGCTGGAGATAATATCCCGTTGAGGGTGATGCTGCTGTTGATGGACGAGGTGTTTGATCTTCAGAGTCGTAACCAGTGGCTGAGGAGGAGGATCGTTACTCTTCTGCGTCAAGTGGTGAAGGCCATGTTTGGAGACATAGTCAATAGGCGAATAGTTGATTACATTGGCTGGGCCACTAGTCCAGACCGTGTTGCTGAGTACCTGAGGGCTTTCAAGTGAGTACTGTCATCATTTACCATTCCCATTAAGGGAATGGTTGACTTACACAGTCTACTGAGCTATTAGGTTGATTCTTAATTGTCTCACTGTAACCAGCTCATTTGCCAGGTGTATTCATACATTTTTTTACCTGTTCTACTTCAATTTATTTTCTGAATATTGTGCTCCTATCCTCTCTTTATTTTTTTCTGTGGTTCCTTTTCAATGGAATGATAGGTAATGAAATTATATTTTGTAGTTGTTAAGCAACTTTAACAGGGTTCCCACTCAACCGTGAAAACCTTAAAACCGTGAATTTCGTGTGCTGTGAAAAAACCTGGAGAAAGCCGTGAATTTCACCATGAAACTTTAGAAATCTCTCAAACTTGATTGTAGAACTACGAGTGGCAGATTAGAAGAAAAATCGATACTTTGATCATGTTTCAAGGCCGAGTCACATGCAGATACAGTGAAATATCTTTGCATCGTAATGGAGGGGACCAAAATTTGGGCAATTTGATGTATAGAGGTTCACTATAGAGAGGTTTTAGTGATAGGCACAATTTTTTCATATCCTTCGGAAATGAAAGGAACTGCAGTCTTTTAAACCATAGTATTTATGTGTTTAAACAAACATGCATGCATTAGTGAATATATATTTATTATTTAATAATAACAGAAAGCAAGCGCTACTGCATGATTTTTACTACGATTCAAGAGAAAACATTGTGAGCTCTCTTATTCAACAGTCACTTAAAATTATTAGGGTAGTTGGATACCTTTTTTCTTATTTACTGTTAGGTATGCTCTCATATGGACCAAAATGGCCATAACTAATGGTTAATGTGAAAATTACAGCATATTCAAGGTGTATAAGAAAAAAAAATAAGCGTGAAACATTTATTGCTGGAAATGTCATTCCATGTATGTAATCGCAGCTGCATTAATGGTCTCTAGTTGTCTCGGTACGAATTGCGGAGGTAGTAAGGCCGTCTCGGGGTTGTCTCCTTGGTATGATAAGTGGAGGTTTTACAAGATAAAGAGGTTCACCACAAAGAGGTTTGCCTATAAATTTGCAGGTAAATCTGACGGGATCATAGGGGTGGTATGAAGAATGGAGTTTTACGATGTAAAGAGGTTCACGACATGGAGGTTTTACTGTACTGTCCATGCATTTATCTGCACACGTGTATTCGAAAGCGCAAGTATTAATTGGTCCGTGTGTGCCATGACAGCACATTGACCTTAAGCCTGCGATTGGAAGACGTTAATCCTGGCAAAAATCAGGCACTTCTTCACTTCCCTGCCACCCTGCTCTCTCCATTTGCCCACTCACACCATTTTAGCCGGACATGAATTTTGCTAACGATAGGTGACGTCAGGAGAGATAGCACTTTCATTGCTGCGTTTGCATTCAAGGCATCTGTCGCGTTTGTTACATTTTTAGTTAACGTGCGGCCGATGATTGTTAAGTAGTCAATATTTCTGCCTAAAATGCCTTATCTACAAACCGTGAATTTGATGACATTTAGACCTTGAAAGCCTGGAAAAAACCGTGAATTTTATAATGTAGTTAGAAACCGTGAATTTGATGACATTTAGACCTTGAAAGCCTGGAAAAAACCGTGAATTTTATATTGTGGGAACCCTGTTAAAACAGTGAAATAGAAAGTGATCATAAAACATTGAGAACTTAGCTATCCCTACCTGTATATATATTTGAGATATTTATGCACATTATGGATGTTTTTACATTGTTAAACTTTCAAAATATTCATATTGTTCCCCTAAACAATGCTAACATTATGAAAATGTGATGATGAGCTTCGCTGGCTATTGTGAGATTTGGTGTTAGAAGTTCACGACAAGCTAGATTCTTCATTTCAACACAAGGGATTGAGTAATATATGTTCCCTATAGGTAATCTAATTCTCTATAATTCTTGATTCAAGCGGAAAAGGCGTGGCCATTTGTTAATCTTATAAAATTTCATATAAAATGTTTTTCCCTTGCCTGAATCAACTTGTGTTCCGATTGCACTGGAAAAGGAGTGACATGAATGTGTTGAGATGAAGTTAAATTCTTATCATTCGAATTTCAATTAATGTATTTGAGAGAGGCTTTCCTTTATTTTTTTCCCTTTTCTATCTATAGGCAGTCCTTTTGGCCGAATGGCTGCCGAGCCCCACCATCTGAACCCCGAAGCGAGGAAACTCGAATGAGGACCAGAGTAGCTGCAAAAATCGCTCTTCTATCTAGTCTATCAGGTGAGATTGTGCTATAGTTTGGCTGTATCCAATGTACATTAAAGTCTATTTATAAGGAGAATAGCTTTTTTGTGGTGATTAGAAATGCGTACGTATTTATTTTTCTTACCACAGAAATTTGTAATAGATGGAGGTTCTCCAAACTATCCTTCTTCTTTAATTGCATTTTGATTATATTAGGTCAAAAGAAAATTGTTGATTTCAAATACATATATTGCTTATATGGTGGTTAGATTCTCATTAATTACGAGAAAAAATTTCTCTGTGGTGGGCATTGAACTACAATCATTTTGCTTTCTGTGCCAATGTGTTCATCAGTATGTGAACTAGTTTTTTTAAGTACCGTATTCCTCCGAATATAGTCCCCCTCTGAATATAGTTCCCCCCCCCCCCCTAATTTTGAGGCTTGAGTTTCGGGAAAAAATTTAAAAAATGGGTTTGAATATAGTCCCCCCCTTAACTTTTATCACGGTCATTTTTGGAAAAAAGGGGGGACTATATTCAGGCATATACAGTATTTGATACTACATCTCCTATGCATTGCTGCCCTGTTGGACTACGAGATCTTGCTCAATTAACCTCTGCATAAATATGATTAAAATGGCTTAATGGTTTTTGTTCTGCAATTGATGTGTATATCAGGGTTGTCACTGGTGTGGGAAATCAGGGTAGTTGGAGAAAAGTCAGAGAATTGTATCCATGACGTCTGGGAAGATTTTTCATGATGTGTGAATGAAAGGAAGCATCTTGCTCTGGGCTGGATGATGGCTTGCATTTCTAAGACAGAAAGATGCTATAAATTAGCAATTATTATGCAATAAATAAAACGAATTCCAAAGCACTGCATGAAACAAGTGACTTAGTACGCAGTCACTGGTCCAAAGTTATATGCGCTGAGCTATAGCCATATCATTAAAATCGTGGTTGAGCAAGTGGATTGTTACTTCAAGGAGTGAGTTATACTGTCTATCTGGCTGGACGGCATAGCTTGCATGGCTTGGTGCTACTTGAATTTATTACTACTAATACTGGTTGACTTAATTTCAAGGTATACTATGCTGCAATTTGCAACATAAACCCTTAATGCATCTGCCTTGCCATAGATGTAAAGTGAGGGAAATTTAAAATATTAAAACTGTAAATAGGGTAAATATCAGGAAAATTGGAAATGGAAAGTCACTATGAAACCCTAAATGGCTGTCAGATGTCTCCTCCAAGGTAGTTGGATGAGGCATCTCAAATGCTTAACTTTTGACTATTATGAAGAATTGATGTTTATTATCTTATATGAAGTATATCATCATTTGCTGTCCCCTTTCTCTCCCACAGATGAGCTGAAACATATAATTGGGAGTGAGACTACACGACGGGGTCTGAGCACAGTGTTTGACGCGTTCCAGTGCCCGTCGCTGAACAGGCGGCTTTGTTTTGCTCTCGTCGAAGGCTTCCTCACCAACCTCTTCCCCGAGCGCACCCTCCCTCGTGTATTCCAGAAGCTCCACTCTCGATCCGTTCGCAAAGCCAAACAAATGCCCGTGAAGACCACTCCGTCGGTGAACCCTGTGGGTGGCTTTGAGACGAGAGCGCAAACGGAACGTCCCAGCATGCCCTCCACCTCCACACAGCCGAGTCGGCTCCTTAGACAGCTGCAGGCACAAGGGAGACGCAGATGATGGGAGGCTCTTCGTAAAGCAGGGCTGAAAGATTGATTTTTTTGCATACTGTCGAGCGTATGCATACGAAGCTATTTCTTACGTGAATCGATACAGCGTATACATAGCCACTGGCCGACAATGAATTCGGTTACGATGTCTACGTTATTGGTGGCTCTCTGACTTTGCTTTTTGGGGTAACTGATAAGTATTGTATGGGTTTGGAGATAATACGGACCAATTGGTAAATAAGTTAATCTCTCAGCTATTTGTACTGAAAGCGAGGGAAGAATGGTTCATGCAAGGTATTAATAGGCTCATTGTTTTGTTTGGTACGTTGAAAGTGCTCCAGTTAAACTTATTGTCTGCCTAGATGGAATTGCAAACAGGGGCTACTGTTTGTATACCTATGCATCTAACCCCAGTGATTCAGGTTGGGACTCACTCCATAGGTTTGTGCCTTCTAAGCTGAAATTTATCATTGCCTTTGCAATAAATGCATTGGTAAGCGAATAAGTAGTGAATCGGTATAAGTGAAGGAAGGTTGGAACTTTTTATCCTCAGGATTTTTCATTGAGAGGAATTTTGCTACGCTCCAGGATGAATGAGTAGCGTCATCACTGGGTGAGGAATGCATGCAAATGGTCAAGTAACGAAAATGAAAAAGTTTGATCTCCCGCTAAGTCCTGTTCTCGGTCAAAAGTCCCCACCTAAACGTAACTTTAGAATGTCTTCCTCTTGGGTATATCTATTAGCATGCTTGTGACAGGTCTGCCATTACTTGCTGTGTATCATTCCAGTGGCCACTGATGGCAGTTTTCTCACATCGAAGGGAATTTCAGACGTAATTACTCATTCTTGAAACACAAAATAACTTGAATAACTTTTAATATTCGTCAACGAGTAGCAGTGGACGCGTTTAAAGTTCTTCCGATCCTAATGGCATTAAGTGCTTGTGAGTCAGTCGTCAAGTTTGAATGCGCAACAGGTAATCTCGTAAATAAAATGGAATTATTTAAAAATTGTTATGTCTCGAGGCCTGTTTAGTTTTTTTTAAAGGAGTTACCGGTTAAAAAGGTTTTAAATGGCTGGCTGTACAATATGCTCCAGAAGGACTAGTGATTCGTGACAGAAGTATGTGGGATGAAATTTAGTTTCTTTTTTTATTTGGGAGGTAGCTGTTTGATATAATTCTTTACCTTTATATCTGGTACATGAGAAATGGGAAGCCGTATTGCTTCAACATCCATTTCACTTTGGATCATAGCATAAATGAGGATATTTTTTCTGTGACTGTACATTTGTCTGTCAATCAGTTATTTTAAATTTGGCTCAGGGATGAAAGCCAAATAATATATTTTACTAATTTATTTGTTGACGTTGTAGAAATTAGACATCTCTCTTGGGAAATAGCTGTCAAAAATTAAAGTTTCCATTCAGGCAGATGTACTAAGCTTTGTTAACTTTGGATTTTGCTGCAAGGAAACCTGGCTGTTAATTTATGTTTTCTCTGCTTAGAATTCATTCCATGTTGCATGAAATTTGTACATGCTTACATTCCCAGATTAATTATCATTCTAATGGCCTTTAAAAATAATTGTATAAAGTATCAACCTTCATTTAGGCACCTAGCATACTTATTTATTAGAAGCATTTTCATTTGCCTGCTTCAAATGTCCACCTTTGGGATTTAATTCTTATACTGTGTGCTATTCATATCAGTGATGTGTGGAAACATAAATCACCTGTGATTTCTGAACTATTTTATAGTTGATTAATGTAACATTAACAGGCCGTTTTTTTATCTGTGATCTAATATAATTTTAATCTTATGATCGTGAAGTCTTTATTGTTTTTATGGATGTAACTAGAGGTGGGTCGGATATCTTTTTTTCCAAATTCGAAGTCTCAGCTCCAATGCAGAATTTTACCTCGAATATCAGAATTGAAGTATGTATTTAATTTGTGATATCATCCCTTGATAAAATGTATTTCCCATTCATTTCTAGTTATTGAATTATTTTATTCCCTTCCTCTGTCTTTCATCTGTCTAGAGGCGGTGATAGATAGATAGAGTATGACAATTCAATTGCCTCTTCAACTGAAATGGACGGAAACAATTTGATTCAGAACGATCAGTTTATTTTCGGGAAGCATGATGAGTTAGAATCATTCTAGCTTGTTAATTCATTTGAGTAAACTTTTGTGATAATATCTGTAAAAATATCATCAATAACAGAGTATAGATTTTGGCAAGGCAGGGAATATCATTTACTTTCAAAATTTCAAATCTATGTGTGCTAGGCGCTTGATTATAATTTCTCCCTCTATCATCCAATAGTCCAAGTTCTTCATTTTTTGTAGTATTCGAGCTCCCCATCCCTAGGTGTAACCTTCACTCCAACAATTAATTTAAACTTTGAATCTGGTTCAGCTTGGTTTCTGCTCCGTGATTGACTGTCTGGGATTTTCCCCTTGTGTAGTGTTAATTTGTGGAGGGCTGTATTTTCTAGCTGACTCGAGACAAGAACAACAGAGCTCAATATATTTTCTGAGCCAACCTCATTTAAGAACAAGTAAGCTTTGTGTCATTATTTCATTTATTTATGTTGTACTTAGCAAGGAATTTGTTGCATAGTTGTGTAAACAAAATTGACAAGTGATATATGTCCAACCTGCTCTGTTAAGGGTGGTGAATTTCACATTTATTGCGACGGAAAATAAATCCCTTTGACTGGGAAAGGAGCTACTGACCTGACCTTTGGCATTCCTGATCACTGCACTGACCGCGACAATATCCATGTGTAACTTTCCATGGGTATCAATGAACCTGGATAGTTTTAGTGGTGTACCCTGTGGCCTGGAATGCCAATAGTCTGTGGTTTGACTAGCGGTCTGAGGAAATTTTTTCCAGTGAGAATTGTTGTGAAATTTGACATGATCAAGAATATCCTGCATATTTAGTTTTTCTTGCATCTTAGTTATGATTCGTTATTGTAATTATCTCAAAGAAAACAATTTCATTACTTTTATCTAATCAACCATGAGAGTATTGACTTACAATCTTTTTCTTAGCTGCGGTCATGTTGTTAAATGTCAGTGAAAAACATTGAAAAGAAAAATTGGTGCAAATTCAAGCTGTGTATTGCTCAGATATCAGATACGCTGCACTATTTCAGCAAAAGCATCTTTGACCTTTTATGGCATTTATAACTCAGAATTTAGTTTTTCTGCTGATTTATTCTTTATGAGTGTGGGTTTGGTCACTAAAGCTGGAATATATAGTCGATTCCTGCCATGCACTTGATTTATGCTGTTTTCAGGATATCTGGTGTTCATTTAGAGTAATTCATGAATTTGCTCATCGATAATAACTTGCGGTAGTGGATCAGATACCCTCTTAAACATTCGAGTCCAACTGAACATGTGTTCCTTGAAAGTCATGGTTGAATAATACTCATTATTATTGTTCAGAAAGGAGGCGGTGGTGTTTATAAGAATGGAGATCTTATTACCAAAGATTTGATCGATTGGTGACTTTCATTTTTGGTGATGGGAACACTTAATTTATTACCTTTGTTGATCTACAAGCTTGTGCAACAAATAATATGGTTGTGCTTGTTAAATTGTTTTTATTTTTTTACTTAAGTACTTTTCTTTGTTTCTCTATCTTTCTCTCAATGATGTATTAAAATTTTTTTAAATATCCTTGTTTATATCAACTGTTGTTTATAGGTATGAAGTTCCTTGCAGGCATTGAATACCTTTGAATGAGTAGGTTGATTTTACTAGTTCAAAAGGTGTACAATACTGGCTAACTTAGTAAGTTACATTATTTTTGTGAAATTAATATGTTATTATCCTCATGGACTGTATGTTAAATGTTGACTGTGTTCCCTTGTTGCCCTGTTGATGTTGTATTTTAGGACTTGGTCCCACTGATGCTCAAAAGGGTGTCTCCAATTAGCTGATCAATATCGAATACTAGGAGAATTCAATTTTTGAATGACCTTGCAACCTGATTAGCGTATCGGGAAGGTTTGATGGCTACTTCATTTAATTGCAAAATATGTAATTTGTTATATGTGCAATGTTTTGTAGGGTACACTGTGATAGCGAATGAAATTTTATCAAAAAAAAACAGGCTTTTGTCAGTAAAGAGCTTGAAATATCAGTAGATGCAATTGAATGCTGTCATTTCAGAACAAAAAAAAAACATTCTGGCAGATTTCCTGCTCACTCGATTTATAAAATGCAAATGTATTGATAAAGTCTGTTTTTGATCTTAAACGATTGAAGGTACCTTAGATAGGGATTTGTTCCCATGAAAATGTTTTACAAGTAAATATATGAAAAAGTCAATAAATTATGGTCATTAAAGAAATTTCTGGGATAAATTTCTTCATTAATGGAAAGTTTAAAAAAAAATGTAACCCATGTGTCCTTACCTCTTCATTGACATCAACCTCCAGGTCTTTCATGCATAGTCCTAGTCAAAACAAATCGACAGAAAGAGTCAACCTTTTAGGTATACATAAATATGAACAGTGAATTTGGTTAAATTCCTCAGTAGGAGATTCAAAACAAATCGACAGAAAGACTCAATCCTTTAGGTTGGCTCAACTATGAACAATGAATGTGGTTAATTCCACGTAATAGGATTTAAAACAAATTGAAAGAAAGAGTGAACCTTTTTGCTAGATTCCACAATGAACAATGAATTTGGTCAATTCCTATGCATGAGTCTCAAAACAAATTGGCATAAAGAGACAACCTTTTTTGTTGACTCAACTACGTTCTACAACTTCTTTTAATACCTCCGAAGTATATGAAAACAAATCAAGAGAAATGGTGAACCTTTCAGTTAGACTCAACTATGGACCAAAGATTTGCCTCAGTACTAAGATTCAAAACAAATCGATAGAAAGAGTCAACATTTTTGGTAGACTCCAAATATGAGCAATGACTTTGGTCAATTCCTCAGTATAAAACTCAAAACAAATCGAACAGAAAGAGTGAACCTTTAGCGTAGACTCAACTATTAACAATGAATTTAATTAATTCCTCGGCAGGAGATTCAATACTAATTCACAGAGTATTGCGTTCAATTCAATTATTCAATTATGTATTATTCAATTCAGGAGTCAACCTAATAATAAGACTCAACTAGGAACTAAATGTTTGTTTAGATCCTCAATATTAGATTCAAAACAAATTGATCGGAAGAGTCAACCTTTTTAGTAGACTCCTCTAGTGGCCCTGTGTACTTGCACTGTATATTTTTCCATTTTGGCACCTGTCGGGTATACCGGGTGGTTGACTTTCTCCATTCTCTAAAACTCTTTTCCTATTGGTTATAAGCTCCGCCATGTATGTTGGCGTTGCCCAATCGAATTCCCAACAACCTCCAGACAACATTTTCGGCGTTAACGTATGACATTCAAGCAAAATCCATGTTTATCCAATCAACTTTATGTGAATATCTGTCTAATGTCCAAAGGGCCCGCCAAACAACGTAGGGATCTCTAGCAGTGTCCAACAACAACGTCTCTTAGATATCTTCACAACATCTAGTGAGTAGATAATTGGTGTGCTTATTATGGTGTTTGGTAATCCCCGGACATACAAACAAAATATTCGTGCTCTTCAATTCTGCGCCGAGCATACGCTACCTATGGATACTGTTTGGAACAACAATTTTTTAACATTACGGATATTACAACTTGGATATCTATGTAACATTATTTTAACAACTCATTGTAGCTATTACAAATAGGATATCAATATAATGTTGTCAAAATATCCATCGTGTAATTACGACGTGCTTTGGAGATACCAACCTTGTTTATATATCTGATCAATGTTGTTTGCTGCTTGGGTGGTGTTATAGTAATGAATATAGTCTGAGGTTTCAGGCGAGATGGAGTGGAAACGTGACATAATGAAAATGAAAAAGCAGGAGCAATTTCCACAATTTTACATTTATTAATACGACCAGTTTCGCTTTTCAGCATCATCAGGTACAAAAATATCAAGTGCGCTGTGGTTAAATAGGAAGGTAGGAGGGGGTGGTGGGCGGTAAGGCGGGGGAAGGGGATGGAGGGAGGGTGTACAGTCACGGGGCTTGGGAAAACTGAGGATGGGGTTAGAGAGGAGTATGACAAATACACTAATTGTCCTTAATGTCTTCCTCCAAGGGGAAGGTGGGAAGGCCCCTGGTACCCTCTCCGCTGGGTTCCAACGCTCCAGTCGCTCGGTCCGGTCAGCCACCCCTGGATGCCTCATGGTGTCGGCCGTCGAGGAGGATGAGGGGGGGGGGGCGGGCAACCGCGTCCTGGGGGAAGGGGGGGGAGGGGGAATGGCTAATGGAAGTCAATGGATAGGAGGGGTGAGCTGGTGTAGTACAGAAGTTCGTTGAGGAGGGGCTTATTACTCTTTTTCCTTATGCTAATTTCTATTTGTTCCAGGGCATCAAGTTTCCTTCCTTTGTCGGCTACGTGGAGAATCACAGGATCAAATTCACAATCATGGCCCGAACTTAACAGGTGTTTTGCTACCATGGATGTCTCATCACCGTTTTCTTTGCACTTCTTGTGTTCTTGTTGAAAATGCTAAATGACGCATAGAAAAATATTATATATTTCATGACACAGTTTTAGCTCGTGGATTAGAAAAACTCGAATTGACGCATAGAAATCGAATTTATTTTTCAGTTCACAGATTAAGCGTTGAGATGAGAAAAAATCGAACTTATGCATAGAAATGAAATATATACGAGGTGTGTTCAAAAAATATCGCGACTTTTGTGTTTTTTCAAAAATTATTTATTTATTCATGAATATCTATTTTGTCTCCTTCAAAGTAATCCCCAGAAATTTGTGTTAAGGAATATAAATTCATTTTTTATTCGAAAATTCACGTTTTTCTCATATCAGCACCTTAACTGTGTTCTGTGATATAAATTCCATTTCTCGGCGTTTATTTCTATTTTTATGATCGCAAGACTAAAAATGTTCACAGTAATATATATTTCATTTCTATTTCGTAATTCGCAATTATCTTATTCCTACATTAAAATTTTGCTCTGTAATATATATTCAATTTCTACTTGTCAATTCGATTTTTTCTCATCTACACATTAACACCTGAAATCTAAATTCAATATCTACGCGTGAATTCGATTATTCCTTTCTCACAACTTAAACTGTGTTCTGTAATATGAATTCAATTTCTAGGTGTCAATTCGATTTTTTCTCATCTTTACACTTAAAGTGTGAATTGAAATCAAAATTCAATCTCCACACGTGATTTCGATTTTTCTTATCTCAACACTTAAATGGTGTTCTGTAATAGAAATTCAATTTATATACTTATATTCGCATTTATCTCATCTCCACACGAAAATTATGATACGTAATACAAATTCCATTTGTATGCGTCAGAAATACAGATAATACATTCTATTTTTGACTTCGCATTTTTCTTATCCCTTCATTAAAATTTTGATGTTAAATATAAATTCAATTTCTACTTGTCAATTCGATTCTTTCTCATCTCAACACTTAAACTTTGAACTGAATTCTACATTCAATCTCTACGCTTGAATTCGATTTTTTCTTATCTCAACACCTAAATGGTGTTCTGTAATATAAATTAAACTTATATACTTAAATTCGCATTTTTCTCTACTCCACATGAAAATTATGAAATGTAATACAAATTCAATTACTATGCGTCAAATCAATTTTTTCTTTTTTTCACACTAAATTTGTGATCAGGAATATAAATTTATTTTTTATTGGACAATTCGCGTTTTTCTGATATCGTCAATAGAACTGTTTTCTGTGATATAAATTCCATTTCATTGCGATTATTCATATTTTTATCGTCGCAATATTAAAAATGTTTACTATAATACATTGAATACAATCTATTTATAACTTCGCAATTATCTTATCCCTACACTAAAATTTTGTTCTGTAATATAAATTGAATTAGTAGGCGTCAATTCAATTTTTTCTTATCTAAACACTTAATCTGTGAACTGAAATGCAATACCAATTCAATTTTTATGCGTCAATCGTGTTTATAGATTAAAATTCAATTCTGGAGTGCCATTTGGCATTTTTCTTGCATCGCATTGAAATCGTGTTTATGGCAATAAAATTCAATTCTGGAGTGTCATTTCGCATTTTTCTTACATCGCACTGAAATCGTGTGTATAGCAACAATATTCAATTCTAGAGTGTCATATCGCACTTTTTCTTACTTCGCACTGAAATCGTGCTTATAGCTTAGATTAAATTCTTGAATGTCATTTCGCATTTATCTTACCTCGCACTGAAATCCTGTATCTATCAATAAAATTTAATTCTGGAGTGTCATTTCGATTTTCTAAACTCGGACGGTAATCGTGGTTAAAGAATAAAATTTAATTCTGGAGTGTCATTTCGCATTTTTCTTACGGCGCACTGAAATTCTGTTTTTAGCAAAAAAATTCAATTCTGGTGTGTCATTTTGCATTTTTCTTACATCGCCTTTAAATTGTTTTTATAGCAATAAAATTCATTTCTGGAGTGTCATTTCGCATTTTTCTTGCCTCGGATGGAAATCGTGTTTATAGCAATAACATTAAATTTTGGAGTGTCATTTCGTTATTTCTTACATCGCACTGAAACCCTGTTTCTAACAAATAAAATTCAATTTTGGAGTGTCATTTCACATTTTTTTTACATCGCACTAAAAACGTGAATAGCAATAAAATTCAATTCTGCAGTCTAATTTCGCAATTTTGTGCCTCTGATGGAATCGTGTTTATAGCAATAAAATTCCAATCTGGAGAGTCATTTCGTTATTTCTTACATCGCACTGAAATCCTGTTTCCAGCAATAAAATTCAATTCTATATGTTTACTTCGCATTTTTCCTTCTTCGGACGGAAATCGTGTTTATAACAATAAAATTCAGTTCTGGAGTATCATTTTGCATTTTTCTTACGTCGCACTGAAATTCTGTTTCTAGCAAAAAAATTCAATTCTGGTGTGTCATATCGATATTTCTTAACTCCGACGGTAATCGTGTTATTAGCAATAAAATTGAATTCATGAGTCATGTTTTTTCGAAAATTTCTTACCTGGGACGGAAATCGTGTTCATAGTAATATAATTCCATTCTGAAGTGTCATTTCGCATTTTTCTTATATCGCTCTTAAATTGTGTTTATAGTAATAAAATTCAATTCTGGAGTGTCATTTCGCATTTTTCATACTTCTGACTGAAATCCTGATTCTAGTTAATAATATTTAATGCTTTTAGTGACGCTTCGCCTTTTTTTTTGCATCGCACTGATATCTTTTTATAGCATTAAATTATTTTCTGTAATTTCATTACGCATTTTTCTTTTATTGGACGGAAATCGTGTTTATAGCAAAAAAATTCAATCCTGGAGTTTCATTTCGCCTTTTTCTTGCCTCGGACAAATTCCAGCTTCTAGCAAAAAATTCGATTCTAGAGTGTCATTTCGCATTTTATTACATAGAACTGGATTCGTGTTTGTAGCAATACAATTTAATTCTGGATTGTCATTTCGCATTTTTCCTAAATCGCTCTTTAATCGTATTTATAGCAATAAAAATCAATTCTGGAGTTCTTTTAACATTTTCCTTACATCGCACTAAAGTCCTCTTTCTATCAATAAAATTCATTTCATGAGTGTTATTTCGCTATTTTTTGCATCGCACTGAAATCGTGTTTAGAAGAATAAAATTCAATTCCGGAATGTGATTTTTCTTTTTTCTTATCTCACACTGTAATCGTGTATTAATGATAAAATTCAATTCTGGAGTGTCATTTCCTGTTTTTCTTACTTTCTACTGAAATCGCATTTTAGGCAATATAATTCAATTCCGGAGTTTCGCATTCATTTCGCATTTTTCTTACCTTGCACTCAAATCGTGTTTATAGCAATAAAATTCAATTCTGTAGTGTGATTTCGCTTTTTTCACTCCTTGCACTGATATCATGATTATAGAAAAATAATGCGATTCTGGATTATTATTTCTCATTTACTTACCTTTTACTCAAGTAATGTTTGCAGCATTCATTTTCAATTTTAAAGCGTCATTTCGCATTTTTCTTACATCGCACTGAAATAATGTATCTAGCATTTAAATTCAATTCTAGAGAGTCATTTCGCATATTTCTTACATCGCAATGAAATCCTCTTTCTAGCAATTAAATTCAATTCCGGAGTGTGATTTATCTTTTTTCTTATCTCAAACTTCAATCTTGTTTATAGCAATGAAATTCAATTCTGTAGTGTGATTTCGCTTTTTTCACTCCTTGCAATGATATCATGATTATAGAAAAATAATGCGATTCTGGATTATTATTTCTCATTTACTTACCTTTTACTCAAGTAATGTTTGCAGCATTAATTTTCAATTTTAAAGCGTCATTTCGCATTTTTCTTACATCGCACTGAAATAATGTATCTAGCATTTAAATTCAATTCTAGAGAGTCATTTCGCATATTTCTTACATCGCACTTAAATCCTGTTTCTAGATAATAAAGTTGAATTCTGGAGTTTTATTTCGCATATTTATTACATCGCAATGAAATCCTCTTTCTAGCAATTAAATTCAATTCCGGAGTGTGATTTATCTTTTTTCTTATCTCAAACTTCAATCTTGTTTATAGCAATGAAATTCAATTCCGGAGTGCCATTTCGCATTTTTCTAACCTGGACTATAATCGTTTTTATAGCAATAAAATTCAATTCTGGAGTGTCATTTAGCATTTTTCTTACCTCAGACTGAAATCGTGTTACTAGCAATATAATTCAATTCTTGAGTGTCATTTCGTATTTTTCTTACTTTGTACTGAAATCGTGTTTATAGCAATGAAATTTTATTCAGAAGTGATATTTCGCATTTTTCTTACGTCGGACTGAAATCGTGTTTATAAAATTCAAATCTGCAGTGTCATTTTGGTTTTTTCTTTTATCGTACTGAGTTGTTTTTATAGCATTAAATTTTAATGTGGAGTTTCATTACTCATTTTTCTTACATCGCACTGAAATCATGTTTTAGCAATAAAATGATACCTCGGACTGAAATTGTGTTATTAGAAATAAAATTCAATTTCAGAAAGCTATTTCGTATTTTTCTTGCCTCAGACAAAAATCTAGTTTATAGCAATAAAATTCAATTCTAAAATGTCATTTCGCATTTTTCTTACATCGCACATATACCCTGTTAGCTGCAGTAAAATTCAATTCTGGATTGTCAAATCGAATTTTTCTAACAGCGCACTGAAATCGACTTTATAGCAATAAAATTCTATTACAGAATGTGATTTCGCCTCTTAATACCTTTGTCGGAAATCCTGTTTCTTGCAATTAAATTTTATTCTGCAGTGTCGTTTCGTATTTTTCTTACATCGCACTGAAATCATGTTTATGGCAATAAAATTTAGTTCTGGAGTGTTATTACGGATTTTTCTTACTTTTTACTTAAACCGTGTTTGTAGAAATAAAATTCAATTCTGGAGTGTCATTTCCAATTTTTCTGACATCGCACTGAAATCGTGTTTTTAGAAACAAAATCTATCGGGAGTCTCATTTTGCGTTTTTCTTACTTTGTACTGAAATCGTGTTCATAATAATAAAATTCAATTCTCGAGTTTCATTTCGCGTTTTCTAACTTTGTATTGAATTCGTGTTTAAAGCAATACAATTATTTCTGGAGTGTAATTTCTCATTTTTATTGCCTCGGACGGAATCGTGTTTTTAGGAATAAAATACAATGCTCGAATTTAATTCCGCATTCCTCTAAATTGCACTGAAATCGTGTTTATAGCAATAAAAAAAAATTTGGAGAGTCATTTCGCATTTTTCTAACCTCGGGCGGAAATCGTGTTTCTAGCAATAAAATTCAATTCTGGAATATCAATTCGCTTTTTTCTAACATCGCACACCAATCGTGTTTATCGTAATTAAATTCAATTCTGGAGTGCCAATTTGCATTTACTTACTTTGTACAGAAATCGTGTTTATAGAAATTAAGTGCAATTCTGGAGTGTCATTTCGCATTTTTCTTACTTTTATTGAATTCGTCTTCAAAGCATTATAATTCATTTCTCGAGTGTCATTTTGCATTTTTCTTACTTTGTACTGAATTCGTGTTTATAGCATAAAAAATTAATTCTGGAGTGCCATTTCTCATTTTTCCTACTTTTATTGAATTCGTCTTCAAAGCATTATAATTCATTTCTCGAGTGTCATTTTGCATTTTATTTTTACTTTTTTCTGAATTCGTGTTTATAGCATTAAAAAATAAATTCTGGAGTGTCATTTCTCATTTTTCTTACTTTTATTGAATTCGTCTTCAAAGCATTATAATTCATTTCTCGTGTGTCATTTTGCATTTTTTTACTTTGTACTGAATTCGTGTTTATAGCATTAAAAAATAAATTCTGGAGTGTCATTTTTCTTACTTTTATTGAATTCGTCTTCAAAGCATTATAATTCATTTCTCGAGTGTCATTTTGCATTTTTCTTACTTTGTACTGAATTCGTGTTTATAGCATAAAAAATTAATTCTGGAGTGCCATTTCTCATTTTTCCTACTTTTATTGAATTCGTCTTCAAAGCATTATAATTCATTTCTCGAGTGTCATTTTGCATTTTATTTTTACTTTTTTCTGAATTCGTGTTTATAGCATTAAAAAATTAATTCTGTAGTGTCATTTCTCATTTTTCTTACTTTTATTGAATTCGTCTTCAAAGCATTATAATTCATTTCTCGTGTGTCATTTTGCATTTTTCTTACTTTGTACTGAATTCGTGTTTATAGCATTAAAAAATAAATTCTGGAGTGTCATTTCTCATTTTTCTTACTTTCATTGAATTCGTCTTCAAAGCATTATAATTCATTTCTCGAGTGTCATTTTGCATTTTTCTTACTTAGTACTGAATTCGTGTTTATAGCATTAAAAAATAAATTCTGGAGTGTCATTTCTCATTTTTCTTGCTTTTATTGAATTCGTCTTCAAAGCATTATAATTCATTTCTCGAGTGTCATTTTGCATTTTTCTTACTTTGTACTGAATTCGTGTTCATAGCATTAAAAAATAAATTCTGGAGTGTCAATTCTCATTTTTCTTACTTATATTGAATTCGTCTTAAAAGCATTATAATTCATGTCTCGAGTGTCATTTTGAATTTTTCTTACTTTGTACTGAATTCGTGTTTATAGCATTAAAAAATAAATTCTGGAGTGTCATTTCTCATTTTTCTTACTTTTATTGAATTCGTCTTCAAAGCATTATAATTCATTTCTCGAGTGTCATTTTGCATTTTTCTTACTTTGTACTGAATTCGTGTTTATAGCATTAAAAGTAAATTCTGGAGTGTCATTTCCCATTTTTCTTACATTTATTGAATTCGTCTTCAAAGCATTATAATTCATTTCTCGAGTGTCATTTTGCATTTTTCTTACTTTGTACTGAATTCGTGTATATAGCAGTAAAAAATAAATTCTGGAGTGTCATTTCTCATTTTTCCTACTTTTATTGAATTCGTCTTCAAAGCATTATAATTCAATGCTCGAGTGTCATTTTGCAATTAATTTTTACTCTTTTCTGAATTCGTTTTCATAGCATTTAAAAATAAATTCTGGAGGGTCATTTCTCATTTTTCTTACTTTTATTGAATTCGTCTTCAAAGCATTATAATTCATTTCTCGTGTGTCATTTTGCATTTTTCTTACTTTGTACTGAATTCGTGTTTATAGCAGTAAAAAATAAATTCTGGAGTGTCATTTCTCATTTTTCTTACTTTTATTAAATTCGTCTTATAGCATTATAGTTCATTTCTCGGGTGTCATTTTGCATTTTTCTTACTTTGTACTGAATTCGTGTTTATAGCATTAAAATATAAATTCTGGAGTGTCATTTCTCATTTTTCTTACATTTATTGAATTCGCCTTCAAAGCATTATAATTCATTTCTCGAGTGTCATTTTGCATTTTTCTTACTTTGTACTGAAATCGTGTTTTTAGCATTAAAAAAAAAATCTGGGGTGTCATTTCTCATTTTTCTTACTTTTATTGAATTCGTCTTCAAAGCATTATAATTCATTTCTCGTGTGTCATTTTGCATTTTTCTTACTTTGTACTGAATTCGTGTTTATAGCATTAAAAAATAAATTCTGGAGTGTCATTTCTCATTTTTCTTACTTTTATTGAATTCGTCTTCAAAGCATTATAATTCATTTCTCGAGTGTCATTTTGCATTTTTCCTACTTTGCACTGAATTCGTGTTTATAGCATTAAAAAATAAATTCTGGAGTGTGATTTCTTATTTTTCTTACTTTTATTGAATTCGTCTTCAATGCTATATAATTCATTTCTCGAGTGTCAATTTGCATTTTTCTTACTTTGTACTGAATTCGTGTTCATAGCATTAAAAAATAAATTCTGGAGTGTCATTTTTCTTACTTTTATTGAATTCGTCTTCAAAGCATTATAATTCATTTCTCGAGTGTCATTTTGTATTTTTCTTACTTTGTACTGAATTCGTGTTTATAGCATTAAAGAATAAATTCTGGAGTGTCATTTCTCATTTTTCTTACTTTTATTGAATTCGTCTTATAGTATTATAATACATTTCTCGAGTGTCATTTTGCATTTTTCTTACTTTGTACTGAATTCGTGTTTATAGCATTAAAATATAAATTCTGGAGGGTCATTTCTCATTTTTCTTACTTTTATTGAATTCGTCTTCAAAGCATTATAATTCATTTCTCGTGTGTCATTTTGCATTTTTCTTACTTTGTACTGAATTCGTGTTTATAGCAGTAAAAAATAAAATCGGGAGTTCATTTCTCATTTTTCTTACTTTTATTGAATTCGTCTTCAAAGCATTATAATTCCTTTCTTGAGTGTCATATTGCATTTTTCTTACTTTGTACTGAATTCGTATTTATGGCATTATAAAATAAATTCTGGAGTCATTTCTCATTTTTCTTACTTTTATTGAATTCGTCTTCAAAGCATTATAATTCATTTCTCGAGTGTCATTTTGTATTTTTCTTACTTTGTACTGAATTCGTGTTTATAGCATAAAAGAATAAATTCTGGAGTGTCATTTCTCATTTTTCTTACTTTTATTGAATTCGTCTTATAGTATTATAATACATTTCTCGAGTGTCATTTTGCATTTTTCTTACTTTTTACTGAATTCGTGTTTATAGCATTAAAATATAAATTCTGGAGGGTCATTTCTCATTTTTCTTACTTTTATTGAATTCGTCTTCAAAGCATTATAATTCATTTCTCGTGTGTCATTTTGCATTTTTCTTACTTTGTACTGAATTCGTGTTTATAGCAGTAAAAAATAAATTCTGGAGTGTCATTTCTCATTTTTCTTACTTTTATTGAATTCGTCTTCAAATCATTATAATTCCTTTCTTGAGTGTCATATTGCATTTTTCTTACTTTGTACTGAATTCGTATTTATAGCATTAAAAAATAAATTCTGGAGTCATTTCTCATTTTTCTTACTTTTATTGAATTCGTCTTCAAAGCATTATAATTCATTTCTCGTGTGTCATTTTGCATTTTTCTTACTTTGTACTGAATTCGTTTTTATAGCATTAAAAAAAAATTCTGGTGTGTCATTTCTCATTTTTCTTACTTTTATTGAATTCGTCTTCAAAGCATTATAATTAATTTCTCGAGTGTCATTTTGCATTTTTCTTACTTTGTACTGAATTCGTGTTTATAGCATTAAAAAAAATTCTGGGGTGTCATTTCTCATTTTTCTTACTTTTATTGAATTCGTCTTCAAAGCATTATAATTCATTTCTAGAGTGTCATTTTGCATTTTTCTTACTTTGTACTGAAATCGTGTTTATAGCATTAAAAAAAAATTCTGGGGTGTCATTTATCATTTTTCTTACTTTTATTGAATTCGTCTTCAAAGCATTATAATTCATTTCACGAGTGTCATTTTGCATTTTTCTTACTTTGTATTGAATTCGTGTTTATAGCATTAAAAAATAAATTCTGGAGTGTCATTTCTCATTTTTCTTACTTTTATTGAATTCGTCTTCAAAGCATTATAACTCATTTCTCGAGTGTCATTTTGCATTTTTCTTACTTTGTACAGAATTCGTGTTTATAGCATTAAAAAATAAATTCTGGAGTGTGATTTCTCATTTTTCTTACTTTTATTGAATTCGTCTTCAAAGCATTATAATTCATTTCTCGAGTGTCATTTTGCATTTTTCTTACTTTGTACTGAATTCGTGTATATAGCAGTAAAAAATAAATTCTGGAGTGTCATTTCTCATTTTTCCTACTTTTATTGAATTCGTCTTCAAAGCATTATAATTCATTGCTCGAGTGTCATTTTGCATTTAATTTTTACTCTTTTCTGAATTCGTGTTCATAGCATTTAAAAATAAATTCTGGAGGGTCATTTCTCATTTTTCTTACTTTTATTGAATTCGTCTTCAAAGCATTAGAATTCATTTCTCGTGTGTCATTTTGCATTTTTCTTACTTTGTACTGAATTCGTGTTTATAGCAGTAAAAAATAAATTCTGGAGTGTCATTTCTCATTTTTCTTACATTTATTGAATTCGCCTTCAAAGCATTATAATTCATTTCTCGAATGTCATTTTGCATTTTTCTTACTTTGTACTGAAATCGTGTTTTTAGCATTAAAAAAAAAATCTGGGGTGTCATTTCTCATTTTTCTTACTTTTATTGAATTCGTCTTCAAAGCATTATAATTCATTTCTCGAGTGTCATTTTGCATTTTTCTTACTTTGTACTGAATTCGTGTTTATAGCATTAAAAAATAAATTCTGGAGTTTCATTTCTCATTTTTCTTACTTTTATTGAATTCGTCTTCAAAGCATTATAATTCATTTCTCGAGTGTCATTTTGCATTTTTCTTACTTTGCACTGAATTCGTGTTTATAGCATTAAAAAATAAATTCTGGAGTGTGATTTCTTATTTTTCTTACTTTTATTGAATTCGTCTTCAATGCTATATAATTCATTTCTCGAGTGTCAATTTGCATTTTTCTTACTTTGTACTGAATTCGTGTTCATAGCATTAAAAAATACATTCTGGAGTGTCATTTTTCTTACTTTTATTGAATTCGTCTTCAAAGCATTATAATTCATTTCTCGAGTGTCATTTTGTATTTTTCTTACTTTGTACTGAATTCGTGTTTATAGCATTAAAGAATAAATTCTGGAGTGTCATTTCTCATTTTTCTTACTTTTATTGAATTCGTCTTATAGTATTATAATACATTTCTCGAGTGTCATTTTGCATTTTTCTTACTTTGTACTGAATTCGTGTTTATAGCATTAAAATATAAATTCTGGAGGGTCATTTCTCATTTTTCTTACTTTTATTGAATTCGTCTTCAAAGCATTATAATTCATTTCTCGTGTGTCATTTTGCATTTTTCTTACTTTGTACTGAATTCGTGTTTATAGCAGTAAAAAATAAAATCGGGAGTTCATTTCTCATTTTTCTTACTTTTATTGAATTCGTCTTCAAAGCATTATAATTCCTTTCTTGAGTGTCATATTGCATTTTTCTTACTTTGTACTGAATTCGTATTTATGGCATTATAAAATAAATTCTGGAGTCATTTCTCATTTTTCTTACTTTTATTGAATTCGTCTTCAAAGCATTATAATTCATTTCTCGAGTGTCATTTTGTATTTTTCTTACTTTGTACTGAATTCGTGTTTATAGCATTAAAGAATAAATTCTGGAGTGTCATTTCTCATTTTTCTTACTTTTATTGAATTCGTGTTATAGTATTATAATACATTTCTCGAGTGTCATTTTGCATTTTTCTTACTTTGTACTGAATTCGTGTTTATAGCATTAAAAAATAAATTCTGGAGTGTCATTTCTCATTTTTCTTACTTTTATTGAATTCGTCTTCAAAGCATTATAATTCATTTCTCGAGTGTCATTTTGCATTTTTCTTACTTTGCACTGAATTCGTGTTTATAGCATTAAAAAATAAATTCTGGAGTGTGATTTCTTATTTTTCTTACTTTTATTGAATTCGTCTTCAATGCTATATAATTCATTTCTCGAGTGTCAATTTGCATTTTTCTTACTTTGTACTGAATTCGTGTTCATAGCATTAAAAAATACATTCTGGAGTGTCATTTTTCTTACTTTTATTGAATTCGTCTTCAAAGCATTATAATTCATTTCTCGAGTGTCATTTTGTATTTTTCTTACTTTGTACTGAATTCGTGTTTATAGCATTAAAGAATAAATTCTGGAGTGTCATTTCTCATTTTTCTTACTTTTATTGAATTCGTCTTATAGTATTATAATACATTTCTCGAGTGTCATTTTGCATTTTTCTTACTTTGTACTGAATTCGTGTTTATAGCATTAAAATATAAATTCTGGAGGGTCATTTCTCATTTTTCTTACTTTTATTGAATTCGTCTTCAAAGCATTATAATTCATTTCTCGTGTGTCATTTTGCATTTTTCTTACTTTGTACTGAATTCGTGTTTATAGCATTAAAAAATAAATTCTGGAGTGTCATTTCTCATTTTTCTTACTTTTATTGAATTCGTCTTCAAAGCATTATAACTCATTTCTCGAGTGTCATTTTGCATTTTTCTTACTTTGTACAGAATTCGTGTTTATAGCATTAAAAAATAAATTCTGGAGTGTGATTTCTCATTTTTCTTACTTTTATTGAATTCGTCTTCAAAGCATTATAATTCATTTCTCGAGTGTCATTTTGCATTTTTCTTACTTTGTACTGAATTCGTGTATATAGCAGTAAAAAATAAATTCTGGAGTGTCATTTCTCATTTTTCCTACTTTTATTGAATTCGTCTTCAAAGCATTATAATTCATTGCTCGAGTGTCATTTTGCATTTAATTTTTACTCTTTTCTGAATTCGTGTTCATAGCATTTAAAAATAAATTCTGGAGGGTCATTTCTCATTTTTCTTACTTTTATTGAATTCGTCTTCAAAGCATTATAATTCATTTCTCGAGTGTCATTTTGCATTTTTCTTACTTTGTACTGAATTCGTGTTTATAGCATTAAAAAATAAATTCTGGAGTGTCATTTCTCATTTTTCTTACTTTTATTGAATTCGTCTTCAAAGCATTATAACTCATTTCTCGAGTGTCATTTTGCATTTTTCTTACTTTGTACAGAATTCGTGTTTATAGCATTAAAAAATAAATTCTGGAGTGTGATTTCTCATTTTTCTTACTTTTATTGAATTCGTCTTCAAAGCATTATAATTCATTTCTCGAATTTCATTTTGCATTTTTCTTACTTTGTACTGAATTCGTGTTTTTAGCATTAAAAAATAAATTCTGGGGTATCATTTCTCATTTTTCTTACTTTTATTGATCTCGTCTTCAAAGCATTATAATTCATTTCTCGAGAGTTATTCTGCATTTTTCTTCCTTTGTACTGAATTCGTGTTTATAGCATTAAAAAATAAATTCTGGGGTGTCATTTCTCATTTTTCTTACTTTTATTGAATTCGTCTTCAAAGCATTATAATTCATTTCTCGAGTGTCATTTTGCATTTTTCTTACTTTGTACTGAATTCGTGCTTATAGCATAAAAAATAAATTCTGGAGTGTCATTTTTCTTACTTTTATTGAATTCGTCTTCAAAGCATTATAATTCATTTCTCGAGTGTTTTTTTGCATTTTCCTTACTTTGTACTGAATTCGTGTTTATAGCATTAAAGAATAAATTCTGGGGTGTCATTTCTCATTTTTCTTACTTTTATTGAATTCGTCTTCAAAGCATTATAATTCATTTCTCGAATTTCATTTTGCATTTTTCTTACTTTGTACTGAATTCGTGTTTTTAGCATTAAAAAATAAATTCTGGAGTATCATTTCTCATTTTTCTTACTTTTATTGATCTCGTCTTCAAAGCATTATAATTCATTTCTCGAGAGTTATTCTGCATTTTTCTTACTTTGTACTGAATTCGTGTTCATAGCATTAAAAAATAAATTCTGGAGGGTCATTTCTCATTTTTCTTACGTTTATTGAATTCGTCTTCAAAGCATTATAATTCATTTCTCGTGTGTCATTTTGCATTTTTCTTACTTTGTACTGAATTCGTGTTTATAGCAGTAAAAAATAAATTCTGGAGTGTCATTTCTCATTTTTCTTACTTTTATTGAATTCGTCTTCAAAGCATTATAATTCCTTTCTTGAGTGTCATATTGCATTTGTCTTACTTTGTACTGAATTCGTATTTATAGCATTAAAAAATAAATTCTGGAGTCATTTCTCATTTTTCTTACTTTTATTGAATTCGTCTTCAAAGCATTATAATTCATTTCTCGAGTGTCATTTTGCATTTTTATTACTTTGTACTGAAATCGTGTTTATAGCATTAAAAAATAAATTCTGGAGTGCCATTTCTCATTTTTCTTACTTTTATTGAATTCGTCTTCAAAGCATTATAATTCATTTCTCGAGTGTCATTTTGCATTTTTCTTACTTTGTACTGAAATCGTGTTTATAGCATTAAAAAAAAATTCTGGGGTGTCATTTCTCATTTTTCTTACTTTTATTGAATTCGTCTTCAAAGCATTATAATTCATTTCCCGAGTGTCATTTTGCATTTTTCTTACTTTGTACTGAAATCGTGTTTATAGCATTAAAAAAAAATTCTGGGGTGTCATTTCTCATTTTTCTTACTTTTATTGAATTCGTCTTCAAAGCATTATAATTCATTTCTCGAATGTCATTTTGCATTTTTTTTACTTTGTACTGAATTCGTGTTTTTAGCATTAAAAAATAAATTCTGGAGTATCATTTCTCATTTTTCTTACTTTTATTGATCTCGTCTTCAAAGCATTATAATTCATTTCTCGAGAGTTATTCTGCATTTTTCTTACTTTGTACTGAATTCGTGTTTATAGCATTAAAATATAAATTCTGGGGTGTCATTTCTCATTTTTCTTACTTTTATTGAATTCGTCTTCAAAGCATTATAATTCATTTCTCGAGTGTCATTTTGCATTTTTCTTACTTTGTACTGAATTCGTTTTTATAGCATTAAAAAATAAATTCTGGAGTGTCATTTTTCTTACTTTCATTGAATTCGTCTTCAAAGCATTATAATTCATTTCTCGAGTGTCATTTTGCATTTTTCTTACTTTGTACTGAATTCGTGTTTATAGCATAAAAAATTAATTCTGGAGTGCCATTTCTCATTTTTCCTACTTTTATTGAATTCGTCTTCAAAGCATTACAATTCATTTCTCGGGTGTCATTTTGCATTTTATTTTTACTTTTTTCTGAATTCGTGTTTTTAGCATTAAAAAATAATTTCTGGAGTATCATTTCTCATTTTTCTTACTTTTATTGATCTCGTCTTCAAAGCATTATAATTCATTTCTCGAGAGTTATTCTGCATTTTTCTTACTTTGTACTGAATTCGTGTTTATAGCATTAAAAAATAAATTCTGGAGTGTCATTTCTCATTTTTCTTACTTTTATTGAATTCGTCTTCAAAGCATTATAATTCATTTCTCGAGTGTCATTTTGCATTTTTCTTACTTTGTACTGAATTCGTGTTTATAGCATTAAAAAATAAATTCTGGAGTGTCATTTTTCTTACTTTTATTGAATTCGTCTTCAAAGCATTATAATTCATTTCTCGAGTGTCATTTTGCATTTTTCTTACTTTGTACTGAATTCGTGTTTATAGCATAAAAAATTAATTCTGGAGTGCCATTTCTCATTTTTCCTACTTTTATTGAATTCGTCTTCAAAGCATTACAATTCATTTCTCGAGTGTCATTTTGCATTTTATTTTTACTTTTTTCTGAATTCGTGTTTATAGCATTAAAGAATAAATTCTGGAGTGTCATTTCTCATTTTTCTTACTTTTATTGAATTTGTCTTCAAAGCATTATAATTCATTTCTCGAGTGTCATTTTGCATTTTTCTTACTTTGTACTGAATTCGTGTTTATAGCATTAAAATATAAATTCTGGAGGGTCATTTCTGTTTTTTCTTACTTTTATTGAATTCGTCTTCAAAGCATTATAATTCATTTCTCGTGTGTCATTTTGCAATTTTCTTACTTTGTACTGAATTCGTGTTTATAGCAGTAAAAAATAAATTCTAAAGTCATTTCTCATTTTTCTTACTTTTATTGAATTCGTCTTCAAAGCATTATAATTAATTTCTCGAGTGTCATTTTGCATTCTTCTTACTTTGTACTAAATTCGTGTAAATAGCATTAAAAAAAAATTCTGGGGTGTCATTTCTCATTTTTATTACTTTTATTGAATTCTTCTTCAAAGCATTATAATTCATTTCTCGAGTGTCATTTTGCATTTTTCTTACTTTGTACTGAATTCGTGTTTATAGCATTAAAAAATAAAAATTCTGGAGTGTCATTTCTCAATTTTCTTACTTTTATTGAATTCGTCTTAAAAGCATTATAATTCATTTCTTGAGTGTCATTTTGCATTTTTCTTACTTTTTTCTGAATTCGTGTTTATAGCATTAAAGAATAAATTCTGGAGTGTCATTTCTCATTTTTCTTACTTATATTGAATTTGTCTTCAAAGCATTATAATTCATTTCTCGAGTGTCATTTTGCATTTTTCTTACTTAGTACTGAATTCGTTTTAATAGCATTAAAAAATAAATTCTGGAGTGTCATTTCTCATTTTTCTTGCTTTTATTGAATTCGTCTTCAAAGCATTATAATTAATTTCTCGAGTGTCATTTTGCATTCTTCTTACTTTGTACTGAATTCGTGTTTATAGCATTAAAAAAAAATTCTGGGGTGTCATTTCTCATTTTTCTTACTTTTATTGAATTCGTCTTCAAAGCATTATAATTCATTTCTCGAGTGTCATTTTGCATTTTTCTTACTTTGTACTGAATTCGTGTTTATAGCATTAAAAAATAAATTCTGGAGTGTCATTTCTCATTTTTCTTACTTTTATTGAATTCGTCTTCAAAGCATTATAATTCATTTCTCGATTGTCATTTTGCATTTTTCTTACTTTGTACTGAATTCGTGTATATAGCATTAAAAAATAAATTCTGGAGTGTCATTTCTCATTTTTCTTACATTTATTGAATTCGTCTTCAAAGCATTATAATTCATTTCTCGAGTGTCATTTTGCATTTTTCTTACTTTTTTCTGAATTCGTGTTTATAGCATTAAAGAATAAATTCTGGAGTGTCATTTCTCATTTTTCTTACTTATATTGAATTTGTCTTCAAAGCATTGTAATTCATTTCTCGAGTGTCATTTTGCATTTTTCTTACTTAGTACTGAATTCGTGATTATAGCATTAAAAAAAAAATTCTGGAGTGTCATTTCTCATTTTTCTTGCTTTTATTGAATTCGTCTTCAAAGCATTATAATTCATTTCTCGACTGTCATTTTGCATTTTTCTTACTATGTACTGAATTCGTGTTTATAGCATTAAAAAATAAATTCTGGAGTGTCATTTCTCATTTTTCTTACTTTTATTGAATTCGTCTTCAAAGCATTATAATTCATTTCTCGAGTGCCATTTGTCATTTTTCTTACTTTGTACTGATTTCGTGTTCATAGCATTAAAAAATAAATTCTGGAGTGTCATTTCTCATTTTTCTTGCTTTTATTGAATTTGTCTTCAAAGCATTATAATTCATTTCTCGAGTGTCATTTTGCATTTTTCTTACTTAGTACTGAATTCGTTTTTATAGCATTAAAAAATAAATTCTGGAGTGTCATTTCTCATTTTTCTTGCTTTTATTGAATTCGTCTTCAAAGCATTATAATTCATTTCTCGAATTTCATTTTGCATTTTTCTTACTTTGTACTGAATTCGTTTATATAGCATTAAAAAATAAATTCTGGAGTGTCATTTCTCATTTTTCTTACTTTTATTGAATTCGTCTTCAAAGCATTATAATTCATTTCTCGAGTGTCATTTTGCATTCTTCTTACTTTGTACTGAATTCGTGTTTATAGCATTAAAAAAAAATTCTGGGGTGTCATTTCTCATTTTTCTTACTTTTATTGAATTCGTCTTCAAAGCATTATAATTCATTTCTCGAGTGTCATTTTGGATTTTTTCTTACTTTGTAATAAATTCGTGTTTATAGCATTAAAAAATAAATTCTGGAGTGTCATTTCTCATTTTTCTTACTTTTATTGAATTCGTCTTCAAAGCATTATAATTCATTTCTCGAGTGTCATTTTGCATTTTATTTTTACTTTTTTCTGAATTCGTATTTATAGCATTAAAGAATAAATTCTGGGGTGTCATTTCTCATTTTTCTTACTTTTATTGAATTCGCCTTCAAAGCATTATAATTCATTTCTCGAGTGTCATTTTGCATTTTTCTTACTTTGTACTGAATTCGTGAATACAGCATTAAAAAATAAATGCTGGAGTGCCATTTCTCATTTTTCTTACTTTTATTGAATTCGTCATCAAAGCATTATAATTCATTTCTCGAGTGTCATTTTGCATTTTTCTTACTTTGTACTGAAATCGTGTTTATAGCATTAAAATATAAATTCTGGAGGGTCATTTCTGTTTTTTCTTACTTTTATTGAATTCGTCTTCAAAGCATTATAATTCATTTCTCGTGTGTCATTTTGCATTTTACTTACTTTGTACTGAATTCGTATTTATAGCATTAAAAAATAAATTCTGGAGTGTCATTTCTCATTTTTCTTGCTTTTATTGAATTCGTCTTCAAAGCATTATAATTAATTTCTCGAGTGTCATTTTGCATTCTTCTTACTTTGTACTGAATTCGTGTTTATAGCATTAAAAAATAAATTCTGGAGTGTGATTTCTCATTTTTCTTACTTTTATTGAATTCGTCTTCAAAGCATTATAATTCATTTCTCGAGTTTCATTTTGCATTTTTCTTACTTTGTACTGAATTCGTGTTTTTAGCATTAAAAAATAAATTCTGGAGTATCATTTCTCATTTTTCTTACTTTTATTGATCTCGTCTTCAAAGCATTATAATTCATTTCTCGAGAGTTATTCTGCATTTTTCTTACTTTGTACTGAATTCGTGTTTATAGCATTAAAAAATAAATTCTGGGGTGTCATTACTCATTTTTCTTACTTTTATTGAATTCGTCTTCAAAGCATTATAATTCATTTCTCGAGTTTCATTTTGCATTTTTCTTACTTTGTACTGAATTCGTGTTTATAGCATTAAAAAATAAATTCTGGAGTGTCATTTTTCTTACTTTTATTGAATTCGTCTTCAAAGCATTATAATTCATTTCTCGAGTGTCATTTTGCATTTTTCTTACTTTGTACTGAATTCGTGTTTATAACATAAAAAAATAATTCTGGAGTGCCATTTCCCATTTTTCCTACTTTTATTGAATTCGTCTTCAAAGCATTACAATTCATTTCTCGTGTGTCATTTTGCATTTTATTTTTACTTTTTTCTGAATTCGTGTTTATAGCATTAAAGAATAAATTCTGGAGTGTCATTTCTCATTTTTCTTACTTTTATTGAATTTGTCTTCAAAGCATTATAATTCATTTCTCGAGTGTCATTTTGCATTTTTCTTAGTTTGTACTGAATTCGTGTTTATAGCATTAAAATATAAATTCTGGAGGGTCATTTCTGTTTTTTCTTACTTTTATTGAATTCGTCTTCAAAGCATTATAATTCATTTCTCGTGTGTCATTTTGCATTTTTCTTACTTTGTACTGAATTCGTATTTATAGCATTAAAAAATAAATTCTGGAGTGTCATTTCTCATTTTTCTTGCTTTTATTGAATTCGTCTTCAAAGCATTATAATTAATTTCTCGAGTGTCATTTTGCATTCTTCTTACTTTGTACTGAATTCGTGTTTATAGCATTAAAAAATAAAAATTCTGGAGTGTCATTTCTCGATTTTCTTACTTTTATTGAATTCGTCTTTAAAGCATTATAATTCATTTCTCGAGTGTCATTTTGCATTTTTCTTACTTTGTACTGAATTCGTGTTTATAGCATTGTAAAATAAATTCTGGAGTGTCATTTCTCATTTTTCTTACTTTTATTGAATTCGTCTTCAAAGCATTATAATTCATTTCTCGAGTGTCATTTTGCATTTTTCTTACTTTGTACTGAATTCGTGTTTATAGCATTAAAAAATAAAAATTCTGGAGTGTCATTTTTCAATTTTCTTACTTTAATTGAATTCGTCTTTAAAGCATTATAATTTATTTCTCGAGTGTCATTTTGCATTTTTCTTACTTTATACTGAATTCGTGTATATAGCATTAAAAAAAAATTCTGGGGTGTCATTTCTCATTTTTCTTACTTTTATTGAATTCGTCTTCAAAGCATTATAATTCATTTCTCGAGTGTCATTTTGCATTTTTCTTACCCTGTACTGAATTCGTGTTTATAGCATTAAAAAATAAAAATTCTGGAGTGTCATTTCTCAATTTTCTTACTTTTATTGAATTCGTCTTTAAAGCATTATAATTCATTTCTCGAGTGTCATTTCCCATTTTTCTTACTTTGTACTGAATTCGTGTTTATAGCATTGTAAAATAAATTCTGGAGTGTCATTTCTCATTTTTCTTACTTTTATTGAATTCGTCTTCAAAGCATTATAATTTATTTCTCGAGTGTCATTTTGCATTTTTCTTACTTTGTACTGAATTCGTGTTTATAGCATTAAAAAATAAATTTTGGAGTGTCATTTCTCATTTTTCTTACTTTTATTGAATTTGTCTTCAAAGCATTATAATTCATTTCTCGAGTGTCATTTTGCATTTTTCTTACTTTGTACTGAATTCGTGTTTATAGCATTAAAAAATAAATCCTGGAATTTCATTTCTCATTTTTCATACTTTTATTGAATTCGTCTTCAAAGCATTATAATTCATTTCTCGAGTGTCATTTTGCATTTTTCTTACTTTGTACTGAATTCGTGTTTATAGCATTAAAAAATAAATTCTTGAGTGTCATTTCTCATTTTCCTTACTTTTATTGAATTCCCCTTCAAAGCATTATAATTCATCTCTCAAGTGTCATTTTGCATTTTTCTTCCTTTGTACTGAATTCGTGTTTATAGCATTAAAAAATAAATCCTGGAGTGTCATTTCTCATTTTTCTTACATTTATTGAATTCCCCTTCAAAGCATTATAATTCATCTCTCGAGTGTCATTTTGCATTTTTCTTACTTTGTACTGAATTCGTGTTTAAAGCCTAAAAAATCAATTCTGGAGTGTCATTTCTCATTTTTCTTACTTTGATTGAATTCCCCTTCAAAGCATTATAATTCATTTCTCGAGTGTCATTTTGCATTTTACTTACTTTGTACTTTATTCGTTTTCAAAGCATTATAATTAATTTCTCGAGTGTCATTTTGCATTTTTCTTACTTTCTACTGAATTCGTGTTTATAGCATTAAAAAATAAATTCTTGAGTGTCATTTCTCATTTTTCTTACTTTTATTGAATTCCCCTTCAAAGCATTATAATTCATCTCTCATGTGTCATTTAGCATTTTTCTTCCTTTGTAATGAATTCGTGTTTATAGCATTGTAAAATAAATTCTGGGGTGTCATTTCTCCTTTTTCTTACTTTTATTGAATTCGTTTTCAAAGCATTATAATTCATTTTTCAATTGTTATTTTGCATTTTTCCTACTTTTTACTGAATTCGTGTTTATAGCATTAAAAAATAAATTCTGGAGTGTCATTTCTCATTTTTCTTACTTTGTACTGAATTCGTGTTCATAGCATTAAAAAATAACTTCTGGAGTGTCATTTCCCATTTTTCTTACTTTTATTGAATTCGCCTTTTAAGCATTATAATTCATTTCTCGAGTGTCATTTTGCATTTTTCTTACTTGGTACTGAATTCGTGTTTATAGCATTAAAAAATAAATTCTGTAGTGTCATTTCTCATTTTTCTTACTTTTATTGAATTCGTCTTCAAAGCATTATAATTCATTTTTCAAGTGTCATTTTGCATTTTTCTTACTTTGTACTGAACTCGTGTTTTAAGCATTGTAATATAAATTCTGGTGTGTCATTTCTCATTTTTCTTACTTTTATTGAATTCGTCTTCAAAGCATTATAATTGATTTATCGAGTGTCAACTGCATTTTTCTTACTTTGCACTGAATTCGTTTTTTTAGCATTAAAAAATAACTTCTGGAGTGTCATATCTCATTTTTCTTACTTTTATTGAATTCGTCTTCAAAGCATTATAATTCATTTCTCGAGTGTAATTTTGCATTTTTCT